>NW_025110594.1:21500-143331 GCF_011392965.1 Frieseomelitta varia | reverse complement strand
AAGCCCATTAGTCAACAGGAATCGTCGAAGGAAAGAAATGAAGGCTGACAAGAATCTGTAACAGAACGTAACATATTATGATCCATTCTATTTTTAAATATAATTTTAATTAATTGTAACGTTTGAAACAATAAAAGATAGATTTTTACTGAACGTAAAATTTTAATAGTATGATAATACTCAGTTCAAGAATCAAAAACTTAAACTTGTTAAATTTTCAATTAAATTCTATTTTTTGTTTAATAACTATTTATGTAAAATAAATGGCATAGAATTAGTTGAAATATAAAATATAAATAATTACTTACACTCTTGGCTTTTAGTGCATCATTACATCCTTTCCAGGGAACGAAACAGAAGGAAGGAGTAGTAACCTTTAACAGAGTACAAATTATTACATTACTATTACAAACTTGAAATGCAATGATGATTGTTCAAAAAATTTGGGACAATAGAATTTTAATAATAAAAAAAAATTGAAAACAAATTTTATTTTTTAATTAATAATGAAGCGAAATATAAGAAATAAAATTAATTGAAAAGCAATATATAAAGATTCTTACATGTTTAGTTTTGAAGCACTAGCATCTCCTTCCCAAAAAACAGGAAAAAATGGTAGTTGTGAAAAATCTGTAATAAATGGCGTGATATTAGAATATATTCTTAAGAATATGCATAGAATAAAATACATTGAAATATAATATATAAAGATATTTACATTCTTGTGCTCCAGGAGAGGCTGTATCCTCTTGCGAGACCTCCGACTCTACTACTGAAAGCAAATATTTAAAAAAAAAAAAAGAAAATAAAAGACTATAGCACATCCGTTTATAACAAAAATTATATTCGGCGAACTCACTGACTCTAATTTCGCGTATTACATTATATTCTAATTAAATTTAATGAGAGCTATTATGCTCTAAGAAATATTGATAATTACATGACGGAATAAACACTGACTCTAACAACCGCATTACGCACGGCCACAAAAATTCTCTCAAAAAGAAAAATTTTATTATAGGAAAAAGGATAAATAAAATGTTTGCTTAGGAAAATACTGCTTTTCCAAAATAATCAGTCCCATATTATATATTTATTTATTACAGATGAAGAATTATCATACTGAAATTGAAATTGAAGTATTATCATATGAAATTGAAATTGAAGAATTATCATATGAAATATTTAATTAATACATTCATGATATTATCAAATATTTATGAATGTTCGTAACACAAATGATTTATTAAACTTATACTTTGAATGTCCATCATTAGAGATCAAATATACTATATCTACTTTGACCGCCATATTTGATTTGTTTGAAATATTTGATTTCAAACAAACCAAATATGGCGCATTTTTATTGTCTGCGCAGTAATGAAAAGACGCGATGCGCAAAAAATAACCGTTAGCGTCTATTTCCGAAAATTATTTGTCAGAAATGTATATGAATTGAATATCAAATAAATGTCGTCAATTGTTCAATAATATAAGACAATAAATGTATAAATACGTCCACCTTCATTAAAATAAGTCAAATGTTGCCATAACTCCATGAATTTATCGTCCTTCATCGTGGCGTCCCTCTATTGTTCCGAGGTTTCTTCCGCAATCACCACTTATCTGTACAAAAGAAAATCAGAACCATCAAATAGATGTATAAAATGAACGAATTATATAAGAACTGAACAATGATCAAGGTGAAATGCCGTTTTGGAAGGTCATACGACTACGAACTACAAGTGACGATTCAAGAAAGAGATAATTTAAGTATAAATTGTAATATTCGAACTACTATTAATGTAAAACGTACGTTAATTACACAAAATTTATAATAGCGTGGACAAATGATGGAAAGACAACGCTGAACGACGTATTACACAGTTAATAAATGTGTCGGTTCGCGACACGAACCGACACGTCTAAAAGCCACGAACTTCAGTTGCACAATGACACTTCGCGCCAAAAAATACGTCATACCTAATATCGTGGGGGTGGGGGAGGCATGACTGTGCACAACCAGAATTTGTAAAAAATCATTCGAGAATGTTCTGAATTTTAGCTATAAATACAATGAACATTATAATGAACATCTACGTATACGCTTATTTAATTAAATGAAGTAGAATTAATTGATTAATTATACAAAAATACGTCTCTCTTGTACTTTATTGTGTTAATGCACAAATAAAGATTTGAAACAAACCAAATATGGCGCATTTTTATTGTCTGCGCAGTAATGAAAAGACGCGATACGCAGAAAATAACCGTTAGCGTCTATTTCCGAAAATTATTTGTCAGAAATGTATATGAATTGAATATCAAATAAATGTCGTCAATTGTTCATTAAAATAAGAAAATAAATGTATAAATACGTCCACCTTCATTAAAATAAGTCAAATGTTGCAATAACTCCATGAATTTATCGTCCTTCATCGTGGCGTCCCTCTATTGTTCCGAGGTTTCTACCGCAATCACCATTTATCTGTACAAAAGAAAATCAGAACCATCAAATAGATGTATAAAATGAACGAATAATATAAGAACTGAACAATGATCAAGGTGAAATACCGTTTTGGAAGGTCATACGTCTACGAACTACAAGTGACGATTTAAGAAAGAGATAATTTAAGTATAAATTGTAATATTCGAACTACTATTAATGTAAAACGTATGTTAATTACACAAAATTTATAATAGCGTGGACAAATGATGGAAAGACAACGCTGAACGACGTATTACACAGTTAATAAACGCGACACGAACCGACACGTCTAAAAGCTACGAACTTCAGTTGCACAATGACACTTCGCGCCAAAAAATACGTCATACCTAATATCGTGGGGGTGGGGGAGGCATAACTGTGCACAACTAGAATTTGTAAAAAATCATTCGAGAATGTTCTGAATTTTAGCTATAAATACAATGAACATTATAATGAACATCTACGTATACGCTTATTTAATTAAATGAAGTAGAATTAATTGATTAATTATACAAAAATACGTCTCTCTTGTACTTTATTGTGTTAATGCACAAATAAAGATTTGAAACAAACCAAATATGGCGCATTTTTATTGTCTGCGCAGTAATGAAAAGACGCGATGCGCAGAAAATAACCGTTAGCGTCTATTTCCGAAAATTATTTGTCAGAAATGTATATGAATTGAATATCAAATAAATGTCGTCAATTATTCAATAAAATAAGAAAATAAATGTATAAATACGTCCACCTTCATTAAAATAAGTCAAATGTTGCCATAACTCCATGAATTTATCGTGGCATCCCTCTATTGTTCCGAGGTTTCTTCTGCAATCACCACTTATCTGTGCAAAAGAAAATCAGAACCATCAAATTGATGTATAAAATGAACGAATTATATAAGAATTGAACAATGATCAATGTGAAATGCCGTTTTGGAAGCTCATAGTACGAACTACGAGTGTGTGTGACGATCTAAAAACACAAAGAAAGAAGTAATTTAACTATAAATTGTAATATTCGACCAACTATTGATTTCAAACGTACGTTAATTAAACGAAATCAGTAGTAGCATGGATAAATGATGGGAAGACAATGACGAACAACGTATTACACAGTTAATAAACGCCACACAAGCCAACACGTCTAAACACTACGAACTTCAGTTGCACAATAACACCCCGCGACAAAAATTACGTCACACCTAATTTCCGTAGGAGAGGGGAGTGGGAGGGCCATGACTATGCACAACCAGAGTTTGTAAACAATCCTTTGAGAATGTTCTCAATTTTAGCAATAAATATATCACACATTATAATTATGATCTACGTATACGCTTATTTAATTTAATGAAATAGAATTGATTGATTAATTACATAAAAATTATTACACTTGTTATACTTCTTATACTTGTTTTATACTAAATGTTCTCACATTTTGTATTAATGCATTATATTTATTCACCTATTTATTCATATCTATTTATAATCACAATAATCGTATTGTTCATCATAATATTAATCTGAAGTATTTTATATAGCATATATAGCCTTAATAAATTAAATTTCAATAACATATAATATAATAAATTAAATTTCAATAACATATAATAATGTAATAATCTGGATTAATAAATAATTATTATTTTGAAATTATTATTATTAAAATACTATATACTAGTTCTAAGAAATACCAATGAATATTTCAAATTAATTATTTTTCTATACTAAAAATCTTTTATGAATTCAAAATCTAGTTGATATTGATCGTACTTAATACAATTCCAAATAAAACCAAATTCGTTTTATGCCCTGTTTGAATGTTCTTAATTTACGCTTCTCAATCCCTTCGTCGAAACGAGTGGGAAAGCTTGTGCTTTAAAGCTCGTTTTCCCAAACAGAATGAAGCTCACGAGAATAGGATAGAAAGGGTACGTCTCAAATCTGTATTGTTGTCCTTTTGATGTCCTCAAAGCTGGACCACACCAGGCTTACACTGGTAAACGTTCCGGTAAACGCAGGGAGGCATCAGCAATAAATTTCCACAATGTAGTTTCATCATTTATTATCCTCTATAATCAAATTACTTATATTTCAGTTTTATATGCGCATTTTCATGTACATTCACTAGCTATATTTGAATAACTGAGTAGAACACTAGCAACTTAAACGAAATTTGCAACTTTTATATTTTGAAACAAAAAGTATTTTAAGGAATACATATTGTAGAGAATGTCTAATCTTTTTTAAATTCATTTGTGGAGTTCAAAATGAAGATAACAAAATTGAAAGTTTCTACTTTACCTTTTGTTTAAGAATTTGTGCGGTATTTTTAATACTTTTTAGATTAAACTTATTTTGTTCTGGAAAGTTCATAAAATTATAATATGCAAATGGAAATAACAGCCTATTTCCTATTTCTTCCTAAGTTTTATAAATTCAACTTATTTCTATATTATAGAGTTTAGAATAAAAAAAAATCGAAATTGGAAAATAGCTTATTATTATGACATTTTATAATTCCTAAATAAAAATATTAAATATCGACACATCAGAGAAATAGAATTTTCTCAAATTAGATTCACATATGTTACTCTTTCTCTATGCTCTCGAAATAAAATATCTATTTAAAAATATACTTAATATATATCCATTCTTTAATAAAATAAGATAAAATCATTGATGAAAATTTCAATTTTTTAACAAAATGAAACTGTTGATGAAAATTCAGCTCAAAAATAATCTTTTTACTACTATTATATAAAATACTTTTCATAAGGACATTGTGCGGGAACGGATGGTCGGAATACCAAACACAATTTACCGAAGACCGAGAATCAAGAGCCATCCCTGTATCCTCTAGAATACAGTGGACATTAGAGAGGTAGTCGCACAGGAGGTTTATTAAGCTTATTAACGGACTATACAAGGGTGGACGTACATATCTACGTCGGTGGTCGTGGAAAGTATGGCTAGCCAGAAGGGGCACAAGGGTAGAAGATAATGGTACGTGTGTGTGCCTTGCTCTATCCCTTCATTCGTTTTATACGGCAGAATTCGAGATCTCGGCTTGTCATACCTATAATTATCACTTTCCTTTGCGTTATTTCCTCTCTGTCTAATTAATTTCTATCTTCTTACTGTCTTCAAGTATCAAATTTAGTTCAATTTACGCTGAAATCAAATCAGAAATTTTAATTAATTATATGGTCAAAAGAGAATCTTACGTAGAAAATTCAAAATTAGCTGTTTACAGTTAACTTTACGTACCGAGTGAAATTTCATTTTCTGTAAATTTCCTATTTTATGAATTCTTTCTGAAAAATTTTTAAACTTTCTTAAACCTTTGAATTAAATGAATTAAAATTTTTTATAATTTAACTTATAAGAAAAATTAAATATGCATAAAAAAGCTCCAGAGTGTAAAGTTAGTTAAAGTCCTCATATTCGTTATTACAATAATAAAAATATTTTGCCTTTCTTAAATTTTATTTAATATAATATACAAGAGAATAACAAGTATGATAACTATGAAAAAGGGCAGATGTCGATGAAATTAAAAAAATATTACGATAATAATAATCATACAATAATTTATCTTCTAAATTAACCGCCCTCTTTCATAGGCTTGTTATATTCCTTGACTGCATCCCCTTCCTATAATCGCGTGGCCACCCCAACGAGTATTATTAGCTGCACGCTTTGCAATTGGATTAACGGAAGCGGAATTGCATCGACGGAAACGGAAACGGTATGGATTGTTTCGCATAGTCACGAAGGCCTACCACTTTTGCTTGTTTCATCTAATGGAAATACTTGGCAGTACCATGAGACAACCATCGTTGAATCACGATAATTTTAAACTTTATTACATGTATCATTAACTAAGTTTCTATCTCTTTTAAATAAAGATTATAAAGGCAATGAAATTTCAAAATTCTATCCTGTACTAGGTTTTTGTTCTTTAAAAAGAACGAAATGAACTGTTTCAACTGAGATTTCGAGTAATTAATTTTCAGTACAATAGTCATTGCTGCTTATGATTGTTTTCCACATTCCTAGATTTCATGTTTAATAATTTACTAATTAATAGTATTAGTGATTTAAGATTATAATATAATAGTTTGGAATCAAATAAAGTTGCAAATATATATATAAGCAAAATCTGAGAAAATTTCACAACATACCTAATAGAATTAGTGTAGAATCTACGAAAATCTTTACAAAAGTTCTTTAATTGGAAGATATCAAATAAGATAAAATAAATTAATATGAATGAGCAAACGACACGAGAATGCGTGAATATAAGAACAAAGAGGAAACAGATCGCAGGTACTAAGGGACGAAGGAACTAAGGGTCGCAGCTTTGGGTTTTACAGAAGAGAGGAAGAGAGGTTGTCTAATCGCATCCCTAGTCCTGATTTAGGGCGGGATTTTAATTACAAAGGGTCAGTAAGTGCGGCTGTCCACTTGCTGTAAGTATTTCTCCCTTATTTATAGTTCATTAGCTTAGCTTTTATGCAAAAGGCAAATTAACTTACATCTCTTCTTTGTTAGTTATACGATTCCTTCCTTGAGACAAAATTTGAAATATAAATAAAATTTTCTCATAAAATGATAAAATTTAAACTTTCTTATATTGTTATCATTATTTTTCTGAATTTATCGTATCAATTACGATATCTTTTTCCTATTAAAACAATATTTCAAAGCTAATGAAAGTATATCTGTGTGGAGAAGATTATTTTAATCTCGTGTACATGATTAATGAGTTCGAACGTATCGCATTAAAAATTCATCGACTACCGAACCTATCAGGGAGAAATTCTTTCTACAACGAGACACTTTTTTCTGAGAATTGAGCTATCGATAAGCATGTTTTACAAAGTCCTTCCGGTGGCGCTGGAAGTGACTCGTTTCCAAGTGATATTGCCATCCAGATAAAAAACGTAAAAAAAAAGTTTCTGTTTTTCCCTCCACGCGTTAATTTGTTATCTTATGAACTCATTCATCATATGAAGCGTCACAATCTGTTATTTTGAAGATTTTACAATTTATTATTGAGATTCTACAAGTTATTATTAAGAAAAACAAGCAAACGGATTAAAATAAAACGATATTACTAAACGTTTACTCCAAAAAATCCTATCTTAATTAATCGTTACTCTATAGAACAAAGAGCAATATATTCTATCTAGTGTACTCCGAATCACGAGTTAAACCACCATACGTTTGGTACAATCTTTTTATTGAAAAGAAATGAATCATTCAATTAAGAGAAAAACAACATCAGAAGAAAAAGTTCAAAAAAGTAGCTAAATTCGTAGAGAAATCAAATAAAAAGTAATCGGAATTATATACATCGTGGTCGAAGAACCATAAATACACGTGACAACTGCGATAGGTCTGACCGGCGTCTTTCGCGTAAGTAATTGCGGTTTCACAACACGACACGCAGACCCGATTTTTGCGGTAGATCGGTGTGAACTCACAAAACTGATCGGCGAGCTGTCCCTCGACTACGCTTCTCGCTTTTAAAGACAGAGAGATAAGAAAACGCAGGTAAAATCGGCCACGGGTCAAAGCACCGTGCCACTTCCGAGGGGTTAATTACATTCTTGCGAGCCTCGCACGAACGAGTGAAACCGCATTTTGCTTCCTCGATTGCACTTTAACAGACCACAGTGCAATAAACGGTAGCGTTGCGGGAACACGCCGTTGGAGACCTTTAAAGCGCCTTATACCTTTTCGCCTAGTGTGTTCTGGGAAAATTCTTACCAGCTTCTACAAACTTGCACATCAAATATCTCCATATCGATGCGTCGAGCTTGATCGTTTGACTTCATCGATTGATTACAGAGGCTACTCGAGGCAACAGCTACTTGATTACAGCTTGTTTGATAATTTTCTGGAATTTTGATGTTCTTGTACTGAAAATTGATCAGATGATCAGGTATCATGGAAGATGAATGTAAACATAACATGGAAGAACTTTAGATACTTCATTGAACAACTACAAAAATAGTACAGATATCTACTTTTATCTAAAGCTGAGGATTTAAATTTCTAAACATAAGTTTAATAGACCAAAGATAGTTTTACAAAATTTTAGTTGGATTGCAGCTTGCAATGGCTGTTGAAGATAATAGTTTCCTACATACCTGGTGAAGTACAGACTGGTGGGAGGTCACCGAACAAAGTTCAAAAAAGAAAAAAGGCCACGGAGGCGAAAAAGGAGGAAGGTTGAAGGTGGCGGTGGTACGAAGGAACAAAATCCCGAAGGTGGGGCAAGCGATCCACGATGCGGGAGAGTGAAAACGCCCCCACCTGCTTCCCCAATCACAGGCTCCGCCTCCAGAAAGCCGCATGACGTCACACAGACACTTGTTGGTACGCCTTGCTGGTACATTGGATTGCTACTTGGGCCTTGCTAACCTGGAAAAGTCACCCTTTTCAACCCTTACTGGTTTATGGCTATCTTTGTCTGAATTTCAAGCTACAAGAATGGAGATATTGTCTCTTATTATTTTGTCTCTTTTCAATATCCAAGTTTTATATGATACTATTTGAATAAGACACTGTTGAAAAAACAGTTAGATGCTTACCAATCTTCTTCTATGATTAATTTTCATCAGATGTTAATCTACTAAAATTAGAATACTTTAGTATTTTATTTATTTTGAAACAGTAGGATAACTAAAATTAAATATACTTAATTTACTAACCTGTATAGAAAAATCTCCCTTTTCATTGTTTTTTTTAAATTTATTCTCCAACCTGCAAAAGTCAAAATATTCTATGTTATTACGTTTATTTTCACTATTTAAATTTCACAGAATTCTGTTTTATTAAAACATTAAAATAAGAATAAAAGTTAGGTGGGAAGACAGCCATGTTTGAATTTCCTTTGCATTCCAGAAAACTAAATCTTTTGTAATAACATATGCAAATATTTTCCTGTTATATACTAGGAATTCCTAAAATCCCCGACTGTTCGACTACCAATTATTTCAAACAAGGATAAGAGTCTCTCCAACAAGTCTGTACGATTACGATATCGCGGGTACCGAAAGATTGGCTCGCTTTCGAAAATAACACGATAACATGGGGAATTTAGACGATACTACTTCCTCCTTATCGGTGTTACAACTAGTCAAAAGATTATATAGAGAAGCGACTAATTACCACGAATTGACTACGTTGGAATATTACATTAACGTCATTCCATTTGTACATTTTAAACATATCGACGATAATTGGTCGAATCGGACTTTGATTAGATGCAAAATCGAGCTTTACTGGAATATGCAAATATATTTACAAATGGATACAATTATAGATAGCAACTACGATGACACATGGGATTTTCCGTAAATTCGCAACAGCTATGAAACACGCTGCATTTACCTACCTTTCACGGTATCGAGTGATGTTCGATGCATTTTTTTTTTTTTCTATATTTATATATTCATTGATAGATTATATTTTTTGATTTTACATAAACGAACATTGTTTTCAAAATTTCCTATAAACTAACTTAATTATTTTTAATCTGATTCTGAATACTTAATCCATTATCATCATATCTGTACGATTTATGCAAAACTTGAAGTTAACGAATGGTCACGTTCTAACGCCACGAATAATGATGCAATGTTACTTCGAGCTAACCTAATTGTTTTAAGTACAGCGAATATATATATACTTACCTTCATAACATTTCCCATATAGATATGTATATAAATATACCTATAACTTCAGATTTGAATGATTTAACGCAATTTTTCACTCGTGATTACAAGGAGCTGTAATTTTTGAAACGACAATTTGTAACATTCGAGCAACTACATGTGGTGACCAACACTTGTTGTTTCGAGAACCGTAATTATCGTAAACATATCGAACGCCCTATCGATTGAGATCACTGTTCCCTTCCGTGCGTGGCGCTGCCTAATATAACCTAATTTGCTCTATCAAATCACATGTGTTTCGTTAAAAAAACTAAACTGAATAATATAAAAGAGAAATAAACAAAAAGTGTGATCGATTAATTTAATTCTGAGATGCCAATACGATATACATACCTATCATTCGATCAAATCATCGACCAATCATTTACCAATCGATATAATCATTTCCCACGACTGATGCAACTTTCCAGTACTTAAACAGTATGACAGATTTGTCGGAAGTTGGCGAAAAACTTTCCACGTGAAAAAGTAGGCTGTGCACATATACATATGTATATAAATAACCGGAGAAATACAAAAACGCGAACACTGGTCAGAAAACCAGAGTGCATACGATCGGAGGGCGGGCGATCTAACAGTGGGGATATGGTAATGTGGCAGCGCGGCGGGAGGACGATGTCGACGGTGGGGAGCTTTGGAATTGCAAGGCTTAGGCCGTCCCGGGCCGCTTACGCGGAACACGCGGCTGAAGCCGCGCCGCCGGCATTACGTCGCGCACCGTCGACCGCGACTGACGTTCCTATAATCGTGTCTCACTTTCAACACACTCCGCTCCAGCGCGCTGTGTTTACTCGAATTTATAAACAAAGCTGACCGACGATCGTGTTTGCTGACGCCACATCGAATCTCCGTCTCAAAAAGTGAAAGTTTTTTTCCAGTCATTAAACCAACCGGTATTACTGAAACGAAAACATCGGCGTACCTGTCGTAATTTGAAGCTTCGAATACAGTTAAAAACGTGTTGCGTCATTGACGAGTGATTATGTAGATCGATAATGAATCTTCGATAGATCGTGCATCAATTGAAGAAGTGACACCTCGCGGACTAATAGTGCATTAGCAGGAAAGAAACAGTTTTTTTATTGGAGGTGTTACGTCGTCATTCGATAGCATTGTTATGGCCTATGACGTTGGCGGGAAACGAACGAGTTAGAAGCTGCCATGATGGAATTTGGAGAAATTTCAAGAACGCCGAGGATAGTTCGTATGTGTTGTGAGATACGATGAACCTGTTGGTAAGTATCGTGGATTGCCGTCGCGTGGACCAGAAGCGGGAAAGCAACTGCTGGAGGAGAAGTTACTGGTAGCCAGGAAAAAAAGGTAGCGAGTTCCGGTGGTGTGCATAGATCGAGGAGGCAAGTGAAATCACGACGTCTTGCTCGGAGGGTGCGTGTTTGGGCGACGAGGGGCGGCTACTGGCCGATGGGATGCATCTACCGGTGGGTTCTGTGGGCTGCGGGGAAAATTACGCCACCGTTGGATCCCACGAAGGCGCCGGCCCGTGCGGCCCCTCACTGGCGCCTCTCCAGGGGGTGAACACCAGGTACCAGCAGGCCGACGACGCCGACGCCGGGGGTGGAGGTGGCGAGATGAGCGAGGGTGCCGCCGTCGGCGAGCTGTGGTGGACCGAGAGACTCGTCGGCGAGGCACAAGCTGAACATCCTGGTGAACTAGTACGAACAGGTTTGTATAACTCTTTACGTTTAAGCTGTTAAATCATCATCGCTGCAATAATCATCACTGATTATTCACAACAGATTTGTAAACTGTATTTTTAGCAATTTAAGTCATTACGTTGATGAATGTGAAATATATATGTATTGATGGTACAACTTCCTGTTTGTAACATTAAAATGACTAGAGTAGGTGGTACGAGCGATTTATAATCGTTCAACATAGATATTTTATAAATTCATAATGGTGATATTTTGTAAATTTATAAATTCTGAATATTTAAATGATTTATTTGTAAAGTATATGAATAAAAATTTTTGCTCTTGTATTACACAATTTTTGATTTCTTTAATGTAGGTGCATTTTATTCACCGGAAATTCTAAACTTAATATGGCTTCCAAAAGGCGGTCATTGATTGGCCAGAATGTTTAACGTCGTTTTCCGTTTGAACGGACAGGAAAGCAGTGCGATGAAAATTTGATTGTGAAACAGTTAATCATTACGAATTGTTTTCTGTATGCAGTTGGTGAAATACAAGAAGAAAAGTTATAATATTATTAGATGGATTTATAGTGGAGGAAACAAGTATTATACATCATATTTTAAGAAAAGTTAAAAAAGAATGATCACGTTTTTTAAATTTTCAATATCAATCTTCTAACGTTCGTTATATTTCGTGAGAAATGAATGATATTTGTGTTTGTGTAAGTATACGAAAGTAGAATCAGACGAATTAAATATAAAAACTTGAAAATTTTTATGTAATTATAAAATATAATCTTTTTTCAAATGTTAATTTGAAAAAAAAATACGTAAATTGATACTTGTTATAAAAATCAAATTGCTTCTCAGAAATAATTCTATCTTCTCTCTGTCTCTGCAAAAACGCTGATTGCTTCTGTAATATCTTCCAGGATCACCGTATTTTCTCTGCAGTCAACTGCCAACTCACTGGCGGTCCAACAAGACGCTTCCTGTGGCGTTCAAAGTTGTTGCACTAGGCGAAGTCGTCGATGGAACTCTGGTGACAGTACGAGCGGGTAACGACGAGAACTGTTGCGCTGAACTGAGAAATTCCACTACCTTGATGAAGAACCAAGTCGCCAAGTTCAACGACCTGAGGTTCGTTGGGAGAAGTGGCAGGGGTTAGTATGTTAAATAATGATTTTCTCAACTCTTCTTTCCTTCAAGTATTTATTTCATTAAGTTCTTATTATTTTATTAAAATTTGTAGTAATATAATATAAAATATAAACTTTTGAAACTAATATCTTAGATCAACATCATATACTTATAAATGTAAACTTCTTTTAAGATTCTACATTTAAAAGAGCATGTCAGCTAATGGTTCGATCAAAGATACAGATAAACGATCAAAGCACGAGGCAACTGATTAAACAAGCCAATAGAGAGAGTTTAGTTTTGAGGTTTCGAGTGTCATCGTCAGTGGCAGTTTGCTTTGTAAGTCGTTGAAAAAGCAGCCAGTAAATTATCTACACGAGAGAGACATGTACCGTGATTTCGAACCCCCTAAAAGCACGGTTATTGTAATCATCATCGTCATCAACTGGCTTCAAACCCCGCTTGACTCGTCTCTCGCTTTTAAACCCTCCGCATCCGCGAGTTCCCTCGCATCCCGCCGCCCCCAGAGTCATTACTCGATGTCCGCCGGTAGCCCCGACCTAGCATCCGAAACAACTGGCCGTTAATCAGAAATCATCGTCCGTCGGCCAGAGAAAAAGATTGTAAGTCTCGAAAATCAAGCAAATTCGATCAGTATTCTTATCTTTATTATAAAAGAATAACGTTAATCTTTTATTTATTTATTTCCAATTTTTAGTTCATTTATTTATTTCGTTAATTTAGCATATTCTTAGCTCTTTTGATTAATTTACTTTAAAACTTAATCGAGGAGCTTTCTAATAAATGTATCATAGATTTATGATAAGTAGCTATAGTGGAGTGCAAAAGTTTCTATTTCAAAAGCAACATTTTGTTTATCGTGCTGTTTATTTATTATGTTGTTTCCTTCACTTACCATGTCTTTACACTTAATATTACACTTAATTACGTGTAATATAAGATACCTGAAATTCTTTTAAAGAATTTTGGCTTTATACTTGTTCTTGGAGTATGATCTGGAATTCATACAGCGCTGCCGAGTGTATTTTCTAGTTAAATAATTAGAGTTTGTTTCCAAAGAACAAAATTTTTTAACAGTTAGTACAACATCAATTAAAGCGTAGTTAATGTCAAAAAGGTAAACCTTTCTGTTAGAAAGCTCTTCAAAGATACACAAAGAGTCGAAAAATTAACCAGAAATGTTAAATATCTTCTTTGCAGTTTGCACTTCACGTTAATTCGCTGTTCGGAAAACCGCAGTTGTTAAACTGCTTCGAAAGATATAGATGAAGCTCCAATGCAGAAATTAAATCGTGCCAGCCGCGAGCAAAATTACACGTATCACGGGAACTGAGCTTTTAATAAATGATTGCCAAACGGGTTGATCGACCGGAAGTTTTTTAAATAATCCGTTTTTACGTCGATTAAGTCGCAGATTTCAAGGACGCTTGCACACGTCTACCGGTGAGGATTATCTACGGGCCAGCAGGTAAATTCATCCGGTTCTACAAATGCATTTTGCACCCCACGCATCGTACGATGCATTTATGAATTAACGAGCTGGACTGCTCGCGCTCGAGCTGCACGTTCGTCGATAGCATCATCTATGTTTCATTCGATTTCATCATGAAGTGCAGGGTCAGTGAGGCTCCATCCACCTCCTGACACCGGACACGCTATCCCCCGAAATCAATTAGCGAAAGGGACATGTCCCTCGCCGAAATCCTTCGATCCCTTTGTCTAGTTTTTGGTGTGTGTATTTTTTTGTTTTTTTTTCCTTTTTTTTTTTTTGTTTTGTTCACTATCTCTCCTCGATAATCCGTAATACTCAATTTCGACGATTGACCAAACCACCCTCGTACCAGCCGCGACCGGCCAGTCTACCTACCCTCCTATCATCGAGGTTTTGTTTCCGCGACTTATTAATTTGATTGAATCCTACCGCACCGCTCCGATTCCCCCCTTTCGATATCGTCGATTCGTCCAAGGAATTCAGTGGAAAATTCGGAAGCGTCGAACTTGAAATTTCCTCGTACAAGATATTAAGAATTTGTCAAACCAAGTCGAACAATCACCGAAGTTTGGTCAGATTAGATTAACCAACAACGTATTCTAGTAACAAAACGAAGTATAAAGAATCCCATATAAATTGTTAAGAGATCTCTCTCCAATTTTCCCTGTTAATATCGTCGTTTTGTCGATAGGAATTTGGCACAGGAATTTGGAAGCTTCGAATTTGAAATCGGACTGGATTGACCAACAACATGAATATTTTAATAACATAAAACGAAATAACTACAAAGAATTAGGTGAACCATAATATATACAAGATCACTGTTAAAAGTAGAAAACGAGAAACTAGTAAGATGTTTGTTGCAATTATCACCTTCCCTGAAGGGACGACGTTTCTTCCGCCGAGTGGTAAACGGGAAGAAAGAGAGGGAGGGAGGTGGTAGCGCCGGATCAAAGAGAGGAGCTGCCAGAGGTTGAAACGGGCGTTCCATCATCGTCGGGACCCGAGGCAAGCCCTCGTGCCTATAATTAGTAATATACCGCAGTCTATATCGACACGGCTGAAATTACCACCGATAGTAATTATTTGACAATTGCAGAGACATCCTGTTGCGAGACTCGGGAATCGGGACCTTCGTCCCCGTTCCACCGAACCCTTCGCTTTTCCATCCCAGCTTCTAGCTCTCCCACTTGGAGAGTGAGTAGACACCTAGCCCTACGCCCGATTCCCTCCTGCTCCTCTCTCCCTCCCTCTCTCTCCCTCTCCCTCTGGTGCCACGAGTATTAACGGACGGTTTCGAGTGGTTTCGGATGGTTGTGTGGGCGGTTTGGGATGGCGTTCATCTCATCCTCGGCACCGTTGGAAACGCACCGACACACCGAAACGAGCCCTGAGTCGCGCTGAATAACCGGCGATGTGGTGCACGTTATATAGGTGGCACATACGCGTGGCCCGGTTTTGTCTGTCGGTCTGTCCGTCCGTCGTTCGCGAATGCACAGCCTGGGTGTCCTGTCTCTGCAGATGACCGTTCCCATCATCGAGTATTAACCGCAGGTCTGGCCATCGGGTGGGGGAAATCGGCCGTGCGGCATTATTAGCCCCAAATGCGATGGACTCGGACGATAGAGGGAAAGGGGCACTTCGGGTGTCGTGCGCGAATTCCCTTCCTATCGTCGCGTACGGTACCGACTCGATCAGCTTCCGATACTTTTCACGCTTTTTTCCCCTCTTTCGTCGTTTGTCCTCTTTCGTCTCTTCTTACGGCCACCATCCGGCTTCTATAAACTATACGATTGAAATTAAAAGACGCGAGTGAATCAGAGATTTTAAAACTTTGCCAAGAACGGCCTATGTTCGCCTAGAATAATAGAACAAAATTTCATCTAGAGTAACGAGACGAGCGCTTTGCGCCGAGTTGCTACATTTACAATTGTCAAAAAAAANAAAAAAAAAAAGAAGAAGAAAGAAAAAAATTTGTATCCGCTGTCCGGTCCATCAACGATGAGCGTTGTCATCCACGGCCGCGGTAAGAGCGGAAAGACAAACGTAACGGTGGTGCACGAACGCGATCGATGCGGCTAATCGATTTTAAAGCGAAAGCCAGAAAGAGGAACCGCGACACGCGCGATTTTTGGTGTTCTGAAACGAGCCACTTTGCGCTGGACCGAAACGATGACGATAACAAGGATGCAATGACGGGCGCGAGAGTGACAGCATCGCGGGCTCACGGGGGTGCAATGGGGGTGAAACAAGGGGCGGAAGGGGGAGGGTGGAGAGTGAGCGGTTGCACGCGGGGGAAAGGGTACGCTATAACTAGGATATAACGCCGTGCCTCTCTGCAGTCAGTTGCAGCTCCCGGGGGTGGCGGGGTTGGGGGTGTTTGATGCCGGTTATCATGTTGACAGACACAGCGAGGTGGACCAGGGTGCACCAAGGGGAGACAATTACAAATCGTTGACGTTTACGCCAACACAAACGACTATATGTCCGCGACACGTTAGATATCCTCTCTTTAACGCAAATGAAGAGCCTTCGTCGTATTTTCGCCCGATGATGATCGTCGAATCTCGTGCTCCAGATTCTCTTCGGCGTTTCCTGGTTTGGTTTAGACTCCGGGATTCATTTCTTAAAACTTCAAGATTAACGTTTGTAGAGATAGATTGTAAAACTGTTTTACAATAGCGCAGTTTTAAATTTTGTTTAAGTATTGTTGAACAACCCCGTGATCTTCTTTGGTTTTGGAGTTGAATACGTGGGGTTGATGACAAACTATTGGAAGATTTTTAAGAGACTTGCATATTTAGTGTCCAAATACTTTCATGAACCACTGTATACGCCATATTAAAATATTTCTTTTCATTCGTGAAAATGATGTTAATTAATGACAGGGAAATTAACAAAAATGAAGTGTTTTTCGTACGATCTTCGTTGAAAATCAAAGAGTCACAACAAGACGATCAATACCTTCTACCTATAAAAGCAATCTATTTTTAAATGGACCGTGCTGACACAAAGTGAATTCAGAAAAAAAAGAGGCTATAATCCGGTTGACTTTAGCATCGGAAAGAGACAAGAGGCTGTTTCGTTGGGACAGGCAGCGAATTGCCAAATACATATTAGCGCGCGATGGACCGTTTAAAAAAGCGTAGTCATTCTTCGCGACGGACGTTTATGGAGAGGGAATTAATATACCGGACCTTCAACTTCGAGACCTTCATCGGTGATGTATGCACACCGGTGCTCCACCCCCGGAACATCCTCTTCTCGCCGCATTAGAGAGTCTGCGCGCTCTAAGAAACTCGCGGTCTCTCGGAACCTAATGGACGTGGCTGTAATTGCGGGACGAAATCGTAAAGTATTTAGATCGCGATTCGCTCTTGGCTTCGCTGACCACAGGATATAGCTCTGTCGCGAATTTGTTTACAACTCGATAGGTAATATATTCCTCCTCTAACTAGAAATCTTATTACTTGTTCTTACACACTGTGTATTGTACAAAAAAATTCATTCTTTATTTATTCAAATGTTTCGATAATTTTAGAATTTCGTTAGTTAATAAATGATTTTTAGGAATTTCATTACTCCTATCTATGCAGAATTTCGAAACTGAGGTTTTATTATTCCCAACAAATGTTTCAAATATTTCGACGTACATCCCTATTTAAAAATCTTAAAGCAAATTGGATAAAATTTTAACTATGTAGTTAAAATGTATCTATACGAATGAGTAATAATTTTAATACATTTATAAAAATTATACGTTACTAATATATCAACGATTTTATGAAACAACCTATATAATGTATATAATAAAAGGTAATATATTTCAATGCTCTCTTTTTTCATCGTGTTTTACTCTTTCTGTTTTAGGCAAAAGCTTCAGTATCACGATCACAGTATCAACGACACCACCCCAAGTGGCCACGTACACGAGAGCCATCAAGGTGACTGTCGATGGGCCCAGAGAACCACGTTCCAAAACGAGTGAGTAGATCAAACACTTTCCATTCTCTAGCAGGGTCGTGGATCGCGAGATCTATCCGCGACCACCGGCTGCTACTATCCGTGGATTCCCTGAAAATGTACCGATAATTCAACGAAAGTCCCTATACGCGGTAATGGGAAGTCATTACCGAGCAGATGGTGCGCGATGATGCAGTGGTCGACGTGCGTACCACGCGTATGCGTGTTTTGGGTTAGCTATTCACCAAGCTGTACTACATAGACAATGCTTTTACCAGCACACTGCCGCGTGAAAAGTAATCCACTTACCGTAATATACTATGAAAACCTCCAAAAATATCCGTTAATTATCGATGCTTGACCATGCTTAATAACCGGCGTCGTATGATGCGTATTTGCAATACCGGCTTGATATACAAATAACTGAAACCGTTTATATACTGTTCACGTACCGTGTTCGTAATCACTTTAGAATTCCAGAAGAAGAGAAATTAATTCGAAATTATTGTGGAATTTATCTTGCTCGAGTGTAGATTGTTGATATATTTCTCATATTCTAACATAGGGAATGGAAAAATAGGTTCTTAAAAAATATTATGATTTCCAAAGATGTTCGTTTATTACCGTTGCTTAATCACGTTTAAGAACATGGAACGATGTACAATTGTGATGTTACACTTAATTGAAACTACCTTTTGCAATTTTCTTAGGCTTTGGAAAGAAAAGGGAGGAAGTTGGAAAATTTTTCAGATATTTCACCTTAATCGACTTAAGGCTTTCCCGATGCATTTTGATATCTGATATAAAACAGAGCAAAAGTTTTTAAAAATTACCACATATTGAATATCTGGAAACCGCGAGGATAACTGGACACGCGGAAAGACCAGAGAGGAATAATGAAAATAATTTCGTTGAATCTGGAAATATTCAAACTTCAGCAGTTTTTGATTATCCGTTGCCGGTTTCACATAATGGCTCCACAAAATGTAAATTTATTTCCATAAATATTTGTCGACGATACCTACCGGTGTAGGGTTGCATCGAGGAGAGAGGAGTTTTCAAAAATACAGAACAATTGTGTCCCGGGCTTAAGCGAGCGCCACCAATTTCAGGCTTCCATCCGTAGAAAAAAAAAATGCCTGTTATTTCGATATCAGATTAATAGCCGCTGCGGAGTCGACCACGAATACGGCAGCTTTTTGCGGACGTTTCGCATTTGTTGTATAAAGTATTGATAGGCGTAGGACGATGCGTGCCCACCAGTCTCACAGATTTTTTTTTTTTTTTCACCGCCGTTGTTTTTCGAAATGGTCCGGCGTGATTGATTTTTCTAACGTTTTTATCGTTCGTTCACGTTCCGCAGGCCAATCGACGCACGCCTAAGCGTAGAAATCTATAATAGTCGTCGACTTTGTTGCGAAAATGTACATTTTTCGCGATCGAAACGAACTTTGATCGGGCAGGAAGACAGAATAGAATTTCTAAATATTTATTTGTTAATAGAGAAGGGCTGACAGTTGTCTACGCGCTTGACGTGTTTGATCGTATGCACTTTGGTCGGGAAAAATCAAAACAAGCAAATTGATGTTTTTTTTTTTCGCTGTTTTTCTGACTGACCTGATAGAGATCAACGGAATATGGAAAAATTGTTTATAGTCGAAAAAGAACATAGATTGCATTTAATGTTTCGGATGAATATTTTGTTTAATTTCAAAGGCCAAGCAAAGCCAAACGATGCTTGAGAAATCATCAATTTTTCTTCAGAAATCCAAGCTACTCTCGTTAAAGAAGATAATCGACCTGTGTGACAAATAGACACATCTTCAATTTCAAAAATCATTCATCAAAGACTGAAACAATTCACTATCCAAAAAGCCGTTCTTCTTCAGTCCTCAGAGATTCAAGATTTTGTAGTGGAAGCAAATAACGTTCGTCTTGTGGTGAACAATCCCTTTGATTCTAAAGATCATTCGCTGAAAGATTGCAGTACCTAGGGAACCAGAACTACTTCTCCAATTCCCAAAAGATCCATACTTTCCAGTCGGAGTAAGTAATCCAGCGCCACGGTGAATTATATCTAATACCAATCATCATTCACCAAATCAAATCTCCAGAGATTCCAACACCTAAATTAAATATCAAAACAATTCAGGATATAAAGATGAATAAACCTTCGTCGATCTTCAAAGACCCAAGATCTTCCGTAGTCGAAGCAACCAACTGACTATGAGCGTGACAACGAGCGACATCGTCCGAGGAGGCAGACAGACGTGCGACGCGTGAAAACTATTCCAGACGGTGATCGCCCGAGCGGAATCCGGCGGATGAAAGGAATCGACGCCCGAGAGACAGGACACGCATCACGACATATTGCATACACGAATTTCGGGCGGCGATGGCGTGGCTGCTCCTGGCCGTGGCACGCACCAGGGACAATCTATGTAACGACCAGCGTACGAGCGCCGTCGGGCAAAACAACCGGCGCTTTCATTGTCCTCGCAACGATGGCGAAGCGCGCCGGCTCCGCAGACACCTGCCGGCTATCATTATTGCGTGGATAATCGTGAGCTTTTTGTTATCGAAAATCACCACCCCTGCCCGCCCCATTTTTCGACCCTGTCCTCCCTTCTTTCTCTCCCGCCCGTCGGTCTCGCCTCACGACCGGCTGTTTCACTGGTAATCGTGCAATTTCTGTAATTCTGCTGGCCCGTCAGCGCGTGTAAATACTGCAAACGCGGTCACCGTAGCCTGGAACGACACGTAACCGAATTAACGGGCTACCAAGGCTGCGACAGCCTGACTGGAACCGTTTGAACGTATCAGGAACCTCGAGAAATTGGCAGAAGTTACCTTCGCGTTCTACGTTTTAAGCTTGGTCTATAGGCAATTTATAGTTCAGCGTGTGACGTTTGCACCTTGGACACTTTGGTTACGTTGCTTTCGTATCAGTCTGGAATAGAGTTCGAGTTCGACAGTGAAGAGTCACTGCTCTGAACTTTAAGCTTCATTGTATTAGTCAATCTTTGTATCTTTCGTAATAATTCCTCTCCGAGAGTATCGATACTTGGTAGACTTGTATTAGTTTCGGTCTACGTTGGAGTAGAGTAGATGATGAGGAGTTATTATGCGCTTTAAGCTACGTTTAAAACGTCAATATATTTTTCTTAATAATTCTTAATGTTTCTTAATATTTTCGTGTCAATCACGTGAAGTTCTGGTTGCTCTTCAATTGTAAAAAAACATTTGGCCAATTCCTCGATCATGCCTGAAAACGAAAACGAATGGGAGAGATAGCGATGAATCGGGTGGAATGAACGGAGAAAAGGGAACGAAACAAAGTGGCTACCGGGTAGCCGTCACCGTGGCCGAAAATCATCGAAACGTTCCCGGCAAAACAATATCGATGGATCGGCCGCTGTCAGTCAAAGGTTGAAATTGAATTTGCTTGGCTAGTAATTGCTCCGCGTTTGGAATTTCGATTAGACGGGGAATACACGACGCGTTTCTCTCCCTCTCTCTCTCTCTCTCTCTCTCTCTCTCTCGAAATCATTTTCCATGCCCTCATAGAAAGAAATCCTGAAATTCACGACCGTGTACGTTCATCCCAGGCTCAAGTGTTGCAACTGTGATTTGAAATACTAAAAGAAGAAAAAGGAAGAAAATCAACTTTCATTCTTAAATAGTTGGACGTATAACACGGTTAAATATTAAAATCGTATGTTGATCGTGGATTGAAAAAGCACGTTTCTAGGAGATTGTCTGAATGGATCGAGAGAAATCATGGGTTATCGAACGATAATACTTCCAGTGACCGTTCATTGAAACTGTAGAGATCGCAATTAAAGTAGACTTTCGTTAAAAAGAAAAGAGAAAAATAAAGAATTCATGAAAACAATATTAGAAGCAGATAGTTTCTACGAAGAGAGAAAAGAACATTTTTCTCAGAAGATACCACGTTTAGACGAGAAATTTTCACAAAGGTGGGAAACTCATGGAACTAACGAGGAAAATAGAAATGATTCGAGCAAAAATCCTCGAAATGCTGGCAGATCGCGACGCGAAGAAGGACGTAAGACGAGCGGAGGGAGGGGTCCATTATTAGAGAGAAGGAAAAAAGCCGCGCTATTTCCGTCCTCTGGGGCTGCCACACTTTGATTAGATAAGCCCACCACTCGTGCTGCGGAGATTGGAATTATTGTTCTCTCTGCCTCTCTCTCGCCCTCTTCGTCTCTCTACTTCACCATGTTCCACGAGCAGAACGAAAGGGCAATCGGTGAAGGTGTTATATCACGATCGTTCTTGTTCATTGTAATTAACCGCCTTTCCGCTTCTAGATTCGGATAGCAGGTACGTTTTCAGATATCCTGAACAGGCACGACGCGATAGCCATGTCAAACCTTTGTGATCCAACATTTGAAGAGATCCTTGCTGCTCCGATGTTGAATCTAGCGAACAACGATCCTCGTTCAGGTGTGTTAGATTCGTCAAATTCTCTTACACTGTTGCGAAAGA
Organism: Frieseomelitta varia; assembly: GCF_011392965.1. NCBI lineage: Eukaryota > Metazoa > Arthropoda > Insecta > Hymenoptera > Apidae > Frieseomelitta > Frieseomelitta varia. Next base: position 120,311 of record NW_025110594.1, on the reverse strand, counting down.
TATAAAATTAACTAAGCACAACGATTTTCAGGTCGAGTTGCTTCTTTCGTTCGCGCGTAGCATACTTAATGTTAATTCTTCTTATTTCATTTCTTTTTAGTGAAAACATTGTTGGAAGAGATACAAGGATGTCATTCGTCGTTCTTTCACTTAATTCGTCTCATTCTCTTTTGATATTAACACTCTGGAATGATACACGAGAGACTGCAGAAGCAAAATTCACGAGAGGAACTTTTGGAAACTTAATGGATAACTGAAGTACACATTGTTATATCAAAATTGGTCATCAGTCATTACACATTCGATTTCATTCTCTGAATATTCTTCAGAAAGCTACTGTATCAACTCCATTCATTCTGCAACGTGTTTGACGATCATCACGCTTTTACATCCACAACCACAGATGTTAGAAGAAATCTCTCGTGGAAAAATTCGTAGGAAAAGTCACCACGCGTTGAAGCATCTTCTTCTTTTGTAGGAAGGACGAAAGTGCGCTGCCTCGTTCTCCTCCGTCGCGATCCATCATCCATTCTGAATTATCCGCCGGCGTGCTGCATCCCATTCTACTTTGCTCCTCTTGAATGGAAACACCACGGCGGCGAGCCGATCCAAAAAGATTGTCGGCCGATACGTTTGGGGCATTACGAGCGTCCGGTACGTGAGAAGTCGTGGGATCCGGTCGCGGAGTCGAACACGGAGCTCCCTTGTTTCTCCTGGCCGGCGATCGTGGTAGTCGGTAGCGAGGAATAATCTTGTAGGCATCGGTTGGCGCACCGGAGCTGACCATCTGGGCTCACCGACAATTTCGTGCAGTTTGCGGTCGAACTTTATTTGTCGTTCGCCCTCGTGGCCCGAGTCTTTCTTCCTCTTGCAGCCCCGCGCGTTTCCTTTCCTCTTTCCACTGTTTATTCCCTCGTCTTTCTTTTCGTTCTTTCTCTCGCTGGTGGAATAACAATTTGCGTCTCACGAGCCCCCATTCTTCGCTTTCTCGCTGGTACCAAGAGCAAAAGGGGAACACTATGCTCCACATTTCTGGACCGACGAATGGGAAATGAAACGGAAGGATTTCCTTTAGAAGAAGAAATGCTCTTCGAGAATTTCAATACATAGTTCACTCTGTCCTGATCCTGTGTATTCCAAGTGTATTTCCAAGCTCGGGGGAAATCTTTTTTAAAGAAACAATGTAGAAAAATTATCGAAACGTAACGTTCGGGGATTCTAAAGACTGTACTGAAAGACGTACACAACTGCCAAACTTTTCTATTTACTAAATTATCGAAAGATCTCTCTCGAATCGATACCTCGCGGATAAAATACCATAGGTTACATAGCCAGCCTAGTGATTTTGCCACTGAACGTTCTGTTCAGTGATTACGTAAGCAATCGAGCCTATGCACGTGGCGCATAATGTGCATCGCCGTATAACGATACACACGGACTGTATGCATATTGCGACCCGCCCCAATAGAGAATCGCCGTGTCCGCTGCGTATACTATGCAGACACCGACGATACTTGGCTCTGCCCGGAGGGCTCCATCAATTCACTGGCGGCGGTTGGAATGTGCGAGGAATGCTATTGAAGTCGATCGAGAGACACGAGCCACTCGAGTTTCTTAATTATCCCTCTCTATTGGGCTAATTGCACAAACATCTGACTCTCCTTGTCTCTATGTTCTGGACGCTGGACGTCCTTGCTTTGGGCAGCGAGATTTTTTTCTTAAATCTCCGTTTTCTTCTTATTAGATGTCTGCACTGTTACAATACAGTTGTGTTGTTCTTGAATTTTTACAATACATTTTAATCTTGCGAAAGATTCTCTTTCAACGATTTATCCATTAACAAGTTTAGAACAGATAAAGTCTCTAAGTCCATCAATTGACGTGACATTGTTTCAAATTTAAATATATAGAGTATAATCTTTCAATCTTACAATTAAAGAAACAGAAATGACTAGTATGAAGAACAGACTAGTGTAAGAATAGTATGCAAGAGGATTAATGATCTGCGTTCAGTTTGATTTAAAGTAAAAATAAATCCACAGGATGGTAGATTGATAAAATTTGAGTAGAGTTAAAGAAAAACGTGTTATGTTTATTTTTCAGGGCAGACACATATCCCTGGACTGGCGCGAGTTCCTGCACTGCCCCGGGTTCCTGGACTGGCGCGAGGGACCTTCCCCGACGCATCAAGCCCGTTCACTCCCTACCTACGGGAATCAGAACCGTACAGGAGGAATAAGCATCACGTCGGCAACAACGTCACCGCGAATTCGGTTAGTGGTGCCTGTACCAACCCCAACAACACCGATCCGACCGCATCGCCTGCTTCCAGTACACACCTCGGAGCTAATAGTGGCTCCTCGGCTCATCAAGATTGCTACAAACACAGTCCTCAGCACGGTGGTGAGTCTTACATCTTCTGCTCTACCTTTCGTGCTTCTTTGTCAACGTTTGTTGACGTTATAGACTAATGTTTTTTTGATGGTATGACTAATTTTTGACATATTGGTCAAATGTAAATTATAAAACAACAAATTCGTGGAAAAATAGTTAAAAAATAAAAGCAGTGGGAAACATTGAGTTCATACATATACTATACTTATCTAGGTACTCGTATATAGTAGTCGAATTAGTAAAATATCGTTTAGGTTATTGAGAAATTCAACATCTTCGTATATTTAATATCTTATGAATTTGACGTTTGTGTAACATAGTATGTATTAAGTTTCAAACGCTCGTAAATTTCATGAATTCTATATTGTTCTGCAACTTTGATAATAATGACGTGATTTCCTTCCTAATATGTTTAAAGGATTGATTGAGACAGAGATATGAGACAGTTTTCGCCGATTTCTCGTTACAATGTTATACAGGTTGCAGAACATAAACGAAACGGATCGATTCGAATCAGAATGTCCAAGCTACGTGGCTGATTAATTAACAGAGCCACTTGCACAATTGCAGTAATATTGTTAGTGAAATTTTATGAGTCACGAGTTAATATATCCTGTTGTATAATAGTAACAAGTCTGTTAGTAGAACGAATGGAATTTCATACTTAATTACATAAATGAAAAGTCATTTGGTTCCGTCCTTCCTCATGCGAAATTACGAACTGTAAATGAGAAGTCTGTGCAATTGTACCCTATCAATTCATTAATATCGTTAGCTAGTTAATTAATAACGTTACAAGTTGTAGATTATAAATTTCTCATTTACAGTTTCACAATTTCACGTAAAACAGATTTTACGTAAAATAATAACATTTAAATTGAAATAATAACATCTATGTACCTGTAAACTTGTGTTGTGACAAATATTTATTAACCTCGATGAAATTTCACTAGTAACATTAGAAAAATTATGCAAGAGAGGTTTCTGTCAAGTTAGTGACTCGCCAAGTCCTGTTCTACTTAAAACTATAAGTGAGAAGGTAACAATCTACAGCCTGTGACTCGTCCTTTCGCTAATTACTAATTTGTAAATTAGCAAGTCGCGGGTCGTGGATTACAAACTTCTTCTGTAGAATTTTATAACTTCTTACACAACATGCGACTTATACTTTCATTTGTTTCATTATAAAACCTGTTGCAGTTGTGCAACAAAATATATTAACTTTTAACTATTGAAGAACGCACTGAACATGTGTAATTGTACATTTTTGAACAGAATCTGAATGAAAATCCGCAATCTACTAAATAACAACAGCTCTGTCGTAAATAGTTCACATATTATTACACATAGTATTCAAAGTTAAATTTCACAAAAACGCAAAAGTCCAAATTTCTGCTGTCAAATCTTTTTCTCTAATTTTTTTTAATGATCCTAGTTCGATCGAGTAAGAGCGAAAAGATGGGGGTCGTGTCTTCCGGTCTGTTTGCTCCTTTGGTTTCCATAGCGGATATTCCTCGGGCATCATCATCTTTTCGCTCACTACCAGCATCCTCGTGGCTCGTGCAGCGACTCGAAACTACGCACAAACCCCACCCAACCCCTTCTCCTCTATCAAAATGGGGAGGGGTGGAAGCTGATGGTGAGGGATCAAGAGAGAGGGAGAGGTAATAGTTTCATACCTCGTTCCGGCTCTGCACCCTCTAATTCAACGTAATAACGACATTCAACCTGCCGTTTCCATCTCTTCTCTCGCTGATCTCCGCCACGATTCACCGTTGCGTCTCTCTAGCACGAGGCAAAAGTGTCCTGTTGCACTCTCGTTGCACTCGCCAAACAGACTTACCCGCTACGTCGATTCCGTTTTCTCGGCGTTTATCATAAATCGTGCCTAGCTCGCCTCCAGAGCGAAAGGAGATCGTTGAAAGTTTTTTTAACTTCCCAAGAGTGGGAAATATTTTCTCGTGCATGTTTTGAAATATGCTACACTTTGAGTGGTTAATTATTGAACTGTCGGTTTTCACGCACTTGTAAGAAAGTATCTTAATATTTCTGTACAAAATTGTATAGATAATATACGTGACACGAAATAATAATACAATTGTAATAGTAAAACGTAGGAAACGTAGAATTCAGAAACAATAATTGAAGGGGAAAATTCAACTTCTTTCAATCACGGACAGTTCAAAAAATGAACATCTATGGGAAAATTTGTAATAAGAATTGAGAAAACACGCGAATCTCAAGGGCGATGTGTAATTTGAAACATCGGAATTGATGTCGTTTTCATACGACAAAACGAAAAATTTCATCGTACCGAGATGAGTTAAGAGGTTCGAACGATATAAATTGGCTTGGACAAGGTTGGACGGTAATTTTCGAAGGAATATTTCGAAGAGGCAAATATGGTGGTATCGGGAGTCGATAATTCAAGATGCAAAAAGGCGGGAAACTCGGCAGCCACTTTATTTCTGCGTGGCTCGTCTCGCATCAGCGGTCTCGACCTGATCAAAGTTAAGTAGACGCGCCCCTGGCTGGCAAGACCTCTTTGAAGCTACGTTGCGGTTTCTCTTTGCCCTAATCTCCTCCTCCTCGTCCTCCTCTTCGACCTCGGCTACCTTCTCCGTCGATCGTTCCTACCTTCCGGGCCAACTTTGCGCTGCACCCGTGTCACCTTCCTGGATCGGCCATTGTAATTACCTCATCTAGAGTAGCGAACTTTCTCTCATCTTTCTTCTTTGGCTCTTGCTTTTGCAAGACAGTGGTTTCCGTCTTTTCTCTCAAACGACGAGGTTATGTGAGGATTACAAGACGACAACGCGATAACTCACGTTTCAGGTTTTCTTTTTGCAATAATTTCTCGTAATCAAAATTGCTTCGAGTCGCCTGCATAATTCTGCGATCCAGTCCGGATATTTATCACAGTTTATTGATTTCGAATTTCATCAACTTCATCAAAAGACTTGCAAACATGGTCTTGGACCCATTAGATTTAGTTTTCATTTTCAGTTCCTTCTTTAATTGTGTAATAATGATATTACAAGAAGAAGAACATCTCCTATTAACTATTTTAGTATGCCCTCCAACAGTCAAGAAAATAGTTAATTTTCGTCTCTTCTTCACTCTGAATCTCTCCATAAGTCACAATTATGTTTTTCCAACTGAACGATCGTCCGCTCGTAATGCTCGCATTATCACGCTTATCACATGAATGGAAATAGTGTGGCGAAATGCTTCATTTACCAGTCAACCCATTCATCTCTCCTCTCTTCTTCTTCTTCTACTTCTTCTTCTTCCTTCTCCTCCTCCTCTCTCTCTCTCCTCTTCTTTTTCTTCTTCTCTTTTCCTCCTGTTTCTTCGCGCCTAATGAGCAGATTCAAGGGCCTGGGCACACGTACGAATGAGCGCAGAGAGTGCGAAATGAGCGTCGGTGGATGCAATTTTCTTCCTCATCCTTCTTGCCTCTGTTGTGGCCAATTCCCTCTCTCCCTCTCTTTCTCTTCCTGAGCGTTTTCGAGTCAGGGCGCCGATTCAGAGAGATGCACCTCTGAATTTACAGTCGGTGCAACCTACAAGACAGCACCGGTGCGGCTCACGTACTACTCACGTGCACGTCTGCGTAATACCAGGGAACGATCGATCGCTTCTCGATCGATCGAGAGCTGGATCCATGTTGTTTTTGCCGTTCGCTGCTGGCAGCCAACTCCTCCTTTTGTCTCGGGTTCGGTTCGCTTGCGATGCCAGACGTTGTTGAATCGAACCTCTTCCACTCCTCTCATCTTCTTCTTCTTCTTCTTCTTCGTAATCTTCTTCCTCCTCCTCCTTGCTATTTCGTCTCTCTTTCTGCACCGCCACCGGTCTCTCCTTCGTGATTGCTCTCTAAATCTCACCTACATGATCACTGCCGATCGTGACTCGGCCAGCAGCGTTTACACCGACTATGAATCGAACCGCCTTCTGCCTCGATAGACAGATAGAGGGAACTTTGAATGCTATTTTCGGTCAAATAAGATGTTTTCTTTCCTTTCCTCGATGAGAGAGTGACATCGATGAATTCCGTAGGATTTTTTTTCATTCCATTTATTATGGCTGAGAGAGTAGAATAAAATTAAAACAAAAGAACAATATTGGTGAAATTTGTTCGTTTTATTTTCTAATAATAAATGTTGATCACTGAAAATGAGAATTGTGGTCCAAGGAAAATATTCTTCTAGTGCGCGTGTGCGTTTGAGTAGATCGATCAGTTTGAAAATTCCTCGCAAAGAATTGCAAGCGGTGCATGTGGAATGAGATCGACAAGCAAGGAGATCACATCGAAAACTAATCCTACGACAAACTGTACAATTACATCGATAATTATTGAATTTTACCATGGTAAAATATTTCGTACGACACGTAAAATACAAGCGCAAAACTGTTCCACAGTAGCCGGCGCGCCAATCAGAGGAGCATTCCTTTCGCCAGCTTTCTTGCCAACCTCGAACAAGTACACCGTCTCTATTCGCGATAAACGCAACAGAAACGAGCTCGTACAGCAACAATCTCGGGGCTAGGAGGGTTTCTGCAGGTGAAGAAAAAAGGGAAGCGAGCGTTATTCCTGTCTCTTATAATATAACCGTGTCCGTTTCTCGTCTTCTTGCCTGGAGTCTCATCTCGAGTCGTGATCGGGGTAATAAGGCCCCGCCAGTGGCAAGCGGGGCTGAGTACCTGAAGAGCTGGTGCAGAGAATTGAAGGGAGGAAGGTTCGCGAGTCCTCTCTTGCCTGTTTCTCGAAACGAGAGGAGAGAACAGAGAGGGCAGGAGAGACAAAGACGCTGCTGACGCTGGTAGGGGTAAGGATGCTGATTATGGGGTGTCAAACAATCACGCTGATTGTATATTCTCCGCTGACTTCTTCTGTCGATGTTTACTTCGTAGATATAACCCGAAAGCTGTGGATCTGTCTTCCTTGTTTCCTTTTTCGACTTTTTTACCTTGCGATCGTCTCGTAGAAGCTTGGTAGAAGTAGAATCAGGGGACAGCGAGGAATTATGTTGAACTCGAAATTAGGTAGAGTTCTATTGAGGCAAGATAAGATGTTGGGTGGCTCATTCGCTCGATTTGAAAAAGTAATTTTTCAATTTGTGTGTTGTTGTTTCTCTGTCGAGCGACGTTTTATTCTCCCAAGGTGGTATTTTAATATACTTTTCTACAATAAAATAAGATACGGCTCATAGTCGGAAACTTCGTCAATAAAAATTCTATAAAGATATTTATCTATGGAAAACACATACTGTTAATCAATCAGAGAAATCGTCTTTGTTGTAAAATTAATCCTAATAAGAGTACATCTATCCCGGTGCCAATAGACTAGAAAAATTGAAAAGACGAAGATCTTCGAAAAGATCTCGCGATTCCCACGTGCCTCGGTTGGTAGCAGAGAACACGGCTCTATGCCTCTCTGCTTGTTCCTCTGCCTTTTCTTCCACCTACTAGTGATTGTCGTGTTTCGTACTCGTCGGACAAAATCTTCGTCCAACCGGGGGCTTAATGGAAGGCTAGTGCGTGCTTGTACGGAATCATTATTCCGCCTTGGGAGATGGTCGGGAATTTTAGTTAAACGGCACTCCGCTACCGCGCAAGTTACGCGAGAGAAAGAGAACGGACGAGCGAAGAGAGGAGACTCCTCGTCTCCTTTGTCGTTTGATGTCAAACTGCAGCCGGATTCGCGTGGAATTTCATCCGGAAAGTCAGTTCGTTCGTTCGTTCTCTCGTCTCAGCGAGAGGAACGGTTCTTTTTTTTTCAGTCCTCCGCCAGGCTGGTATCACGTGTGGTTGATTAAATTTCTTCGTGGCGTCGGCGCCTTCGAAGCGTCTGAGGTCTACGAGGGGGAAGAAGGGTTACCTTTCTTAAAGGGGCGCCAGGCAGAGAAGTTGCCAGGCAATTAGGAAAGTGTCACATACACTCCTTTCGCGAGTCTCCCTTGCGACACGCCAACCCCTATCATGCTCTATCAGCAGGTTATTAACGTACAAGCTTAAACTTGCCGCGGCAACTCTAAAGTATCCGTGCGACACATTAGGAAGCTTGCAATCAACACCCTCGCCGAGCACATCGTTTTTTATTGTAAAAATAAATCGTCCTCTTCGACCCGTCTTCAGAACGACACGTTGACATCGTTATTTGCAATTTGCAATGGAATTCATAATTTTCACAAAATAGTACACCACGAATGCGTATCATTTATTTTACAGTATCACGTGTTTGGTCAGATTGCTTGAAGTATCTTGCCGATGACTTTAATCGCTCTAAAATATTTAATGTGCCTTTCCTCGTTTCGTTTTTCTAATCCTTTCCGAGAGAAATTTGATCTTCAGTTGTGAGATGTTGTTCTTTCAACAACGAACGTTACACATATTCGTGAAATTAGAATTTCTTTCTTCATGAAATTAGAATTAATATTGAAACGTGTTGGTATATTAGAGTGAGGTTCGACGAAACTACTGGCAAACATTTCGACAGTACGTAGATGAGTCAATGTGGAGTGTTGCTTAAACTTAATGTGAATAAGTTTCAGAATAACCATGTTAGATTCATGAGAATCCAAGAGTTCTTGTATCGTATTATTAGTCTCTCGCAGAGGGTTGAGAAAATTTCCTCGTGCATTCATGCAGATTTTAACGCGCCTTTCGCTTACTATAAGTCACGATACGTGTAAGTAAGGAAACTTGGTCGCAAACGAGGCTTCGATGCTCGCCGAAATGACGAACGCGACCGCAGAACTTAATTAAACTCGTAAATCCGTCGCCACCGTCGTTCTAGACAGCCACGACCGTTGTTGCGTCTTGCTACTTATTTCCCTGCTGGTTGTTCGCCAATCGCAACTCTCTATTTTGCATTCTTGTGAATGTATCCTTGATACGTCGCAACAGGGCATTATCCTCTCTCATTCGAATCTTCTTTTCCTTCGTTGATGACGACTTACGATTTATAGAATCAAGAGTTTCTGCGAAAAACAAGTTCTTTCTTTTCCACGAATGAAATAACTTTTGATACATAAAGGCTCGTGGAAAAGCCAATATCGCAAATCATTAAAAAATCTTAAAATAAGATTTTTAATATTCGATTTATTCTCTTTACTTTTCAATTTTATTTTGTCGTAGATTCACTTGCTCGTCATGTAGGTTATTTAATTATTGTTTCATATTAATTTTAATATTGATTATTACGTGTATTTTGTAATGCAATTGTTAATATACTAACACTTTATGGTCTCTGGATCTCTTTTATAAATTTTATATTGAAACAAGTACAATACTTGTCCTGAGTAGGCTCTACTACTCTAAAATTTTATGAAATATTCAAAATATACGATATTTATTTTATTGGGGCAAAATCATTCGTCGTCCGTACGATAAACATCTTCCGACATGTACACAAATTTCCAAATTCGTCTGAAATTTTATCAACGTAACCATCGTTAGAATTTCGCAAAATGCCTTCGTGAAAGATCTCTGCAAGTGTTGAAATTCTTTCGCGAGCCAGTTTGCACGCATACACGTACATTATCGAGGACGGTGGAAGGAGGAAAGCTGAACGAGATCCTCGGCTTCCGTAAACTGGAATTTCAGAAATCCCTGGGCTGCGGTGCTCGGTGAACTTTATCGCCTGTCGGTTTATCGCGTATCCTGGTGGCGCGACATCCTTCGTGTCCGTCCAATCAGGCGCGCACTTGGCGGACGACTCAAGGAAACCCGTGGTGACCGCTCGGCCAAGACCGCGATAATAACCGGGCCGAACGGAGCCTTTCGTTTCCACGTATTCCCCCTTTTCAAACGTTCAGGATTTAGACGAGGTGCTTTCCGCAGATAGCCGGAAGCTGGCCCCCCATTGCCTCGTGACTCGATCATGTTTGATCGCTCGCAAACCTCAAATAAACGATAAGCTCGCTGAATTAATCTACATATGGACTGTAAGGATTTTTTTTTTTTTGGCGCTCGTTATCCAAGACCGAAAGATTCTGAATTTTTTCTTTACGTTTTTGGAGCAATTTGATTATTGTTCTGTTTGGTAGTTTCTTTCTTTCTTATTCTTCGGTCTCTTAAGTTTTTTTTTTTTCCTAAATTATTTATTTAAAATTGGAAAATTTTTCGTTTATTTCTTCTTCCACTCTGTTCTTCATTTTTTAAATTTTCTCCAATTTCCTGAAATAATTTATTCTTTAATTAGTTATCCAAGAATTGGAAGGTTTTCAACACTCTCCGTTTTAGTATACAATCTATTTCTGAATTTTTATATCTTCAGTCTGTTTTTATCAGTCGAGATTAGAAAGCCATGATTTTTCTTTGATTCGTCGAGGTAAATAGCGAGAGTCGCGATGATTCGTTTGATTGGACATGTAGAGAGAGGAGGTTGAGAATCTAGGATGAGATGGACGAGTTTTTGGCACGAGAGCTACTCTTGGGAGGAGGGTGAATTAAATCGAACCCTTCGCCCCGAACGCATCCACGTTTTTCCCACGACACTTCCTGCGAATTACTGTTCAGTACACCGTCCACAGTTACTTACCACGTACAAAAATTCGTTTGTGACAATTTTAAGACCAGCTACCTGTCATCGTAAAAGTCTGCTACACAACTACAATTTTTGCATTGACGCATGGATAGCCATAGTGACGAACTAAAACATTCATAAAGTATTATAAAAAGAATTACATCAGAACATTAATCCCGAAAGGAAATATTTTGTCATTTTTCAAGTAAGAACGTAATTTATCACGTTACATTAACCATTTTAAATATCGCATTATATTTATTCCACTCACAGTTATTGCCACTTTAATCATCGTCAAATACGTACGAATAAAATTAAGTTTTTCCACGTTTTCCAGAAAACGACACGCTGTATTTGTAAGCGAATTAAATAAAAGAATTTTTCAAACGGGTTCGCACGGGTCGGGTGTTCGACGAACTGGCCGAAAATCGAGGCGTCCGGCAATCAGGGTACTCGTTCGAATCGATTTGTGAGAGAGATGATCGAGGGACAATCTCGAGCAAATCGATCGAGGTCGATCCGCCGGCACGAAACGTAGAAAGAATTGAGCCAGACCGAGCGAAGCGAGAAAGCAGTTCACGATCGAGAGGATCCCGCTTCCCGAGATCGTCATCCTACCGAAACATCGGCGCAAAAACTCTCGAAAATCCCCGATGTAAAAAGACGGGCCGGGCTTTTTGCAGTAATAAGCGGCTGCGCCTAGTCGACTGAGGAAACGGAAAATTGTACTCTCCACCGTGCTGCTCTCGCGCGTTTTACCATTAACAGACATTTATCTGGAAGAGTTTCTTTCACCGCGAGGCGGAAAAAAGATTCAGCTGCATCTGGGATTATCTCATAAAGTGTCTCGAATCTTTTTTTTTCGAAAAATTCTTGCTACGTTGCCATTTTAGAAGGAGACTGGGAATTTTCACGCCTTGTGCTTTACATTTCTGTCATTTGTATCGGGCTTTTTATACGGGACAATCTTGATTATTCTTGATCGCGACCATGAATTGAATTTTTTCACACGGGAGAGAATCACAGTTTGATTCGTTTAGAACCCATGTTAGGCTACAGTTTTATATTTCTATGTTTTATATCTCATTCGTATGTTCTAATGTTCCAATGTTCCAATCTTCGACAGAGATTTTATTTTATTCTAAGATGAAGATATCACGGCAAAATTTACTCTAAGACGTAATAGTAAAATTTACCAAGTAAATGATACTAAGTAAAACAGTTGATCATTAAAGAGAATGCACACGAAAACTGAGGTGAACGTGTAGGATGAAAGAAGAAGGGAAGGAGGAACGAGAATGCAAGAAGAACCATCAAAAAGTGGCGAACGGAAGTACCGGTGAAGATAGACGAATTAGGATCCAAAAAGGAAGCTCGTACTGGTCACCTTTTTTTTTTTCCTACACAAAATTCCTCGTACTCGTAACATCTCAGATACACTGGCTGGATCGTGTTCGAAGGAGAGAGAAGGAGAGCAAGCAGAGGAGAAAGGAAGAAAGACAGAAGAGAAGAGGATGGCTAAGCAAGGCAAGAATAAGACGATGGCGAAGAGGAAGAAGAGGTGGAGGCAGTTACGTGATCCACGCTCGAGAGGGCATGGATCTTCGTCTCGATCCTCGGAGATCTTCTCGTTTTACCTGTAGACGATTTCGGTCGTCTACCAGCTCGCCGTCTTTTCTTCGTTTTTCCTCGGTTTTGTTAGATGTCGAACGATATGGGGCCAAATTGAATTACGCCGATGGGCGTGAACTGCAACGTTACAGCCGAGGATCAACGCGGTCGGATCATATAGCTTACGTCGTAAGATTCTTGTTCTTTTTCGCCGATGTACAAGTGTACATACACGTGTACGTTGAGAGTAAATGTGGCTCGAAATCACAGTTTCATTCAAGTGTGGGTTCGTTGCATTAATTTATTGCAGACGAGACGTATCGTATGTCGAAGGTTTAGGTTTGTTAGATTTTATATTTCCAAACGTAGAGACGAATGAAGTAACGTACAAATATATTTTGCGGCACCAATTTATTTATCGATCGACGTTAGAAATAATTCTATCGAAAGGTGTTGTAATAAATTATACAAACAACTTTGCACAAATGATAAACTACTGTATCATTGTCGCAACATCTATCAGCTATCGAATCCCACGGCACTTTATATAATCGCGATTATTTTTAATTGCATTGAAACTCTATATTACTATATATAAAAATGTGCCAACCGTCAATCATTTTTAAGAATTCCAAAGGAGAAAATCGCGTGCAAGCTGATCCCTTTGAGCCTCGTCTCCATGAAGAATTGAAAGGAACCTTCCAATCTCTTTTCACGAGATATATTACATTCTTGCTCAAAATAAGAACTTCCCTTGCTTAGAAAAGTATCTGTCCTTCTGCGTGTTGCTGTAAACCGAGAGAAGGGAAATCGAGATCACGGAGGTGCGAACGAAAGCGACGTAGATCGGTGGTAATCAATTGATCACGCCTGGATCGCGGGGCCGTTGATCAATTGGCGGTCAATTAAGTCTCGACTGAAAAAAGAGAGCAAGTCGAGGGAAAGAAAGATCAGAGGATCTTGTTGCTCCAGTGATTCCTCTGGACATCTTCGATATTTTTGCTTCGTTACCGTTTATCGTAGCGAGCTCAAACGAATCGTCTTCAGATCAAGGAATACCAATGATACTTTTAGGATATTATTTTCTAACCCAGGTAGAAATTAGATCGACATCCTTGATAGATTTCTGATCGATAGTTTACTGAACTCAATTATATTAGAGAAAGTTATTAGAAAGTTTAAACGACCTTCGCTAATAATTTAGATGATTAATTTAGATGAAAAATAAAGCACCGAGGCGAAGATCCAAAGGTATAATATATTCACAAAATATAAATATTTCTACGAACAACATACAAGATTATCATCTGTGTTTCAACACCCATAATAACGTTGCATTTTGGTGAATTTTATATTTAACAAATTCTGATGCACATGCACGATCCAAATGTAAAATCGCGCATCGTATATTTCTTAAAATCTATTCTACAAACTAGACATACGTAAGACGCGTTTAAACGAATGTCACATTCGTTTGTCGTTTGACAATTCGTAAAAGAAACTGAAGCATCGGATCCAAAGACAAGAATAAGAGTAGGGGAAAAAGAAGAAGAAGGAGCTAGGAAACTCGCGTGTCTATCGATGATAATCACTAAATGGAGTACGGGGCCCGTGAATTTCCGGACACAACCGTGCGATGAGGAGGGAGGGGGAGCCACTCCATTCATGCTCTTCATTCACCCTCGAAATTACGGCGGCGCGCGCGGTGAAGGGGCTCGGAACGAAAGTCGCCGGAGAGAGAAAGAAGAAGGCGTCGTCGCCTGAAAGGCACGAAACGGGACAAAGGGGAAAACAGAAGAAGAGATCGGCCGCGGAACGAAGAAAAAAGAGAAAAGGCGGTGATCTTTTTCTCCTCGCGTTCTCCGGGGGAACGAACGAACGCCTATTGTCCCGTTTTCAAGAGCAAATTGCTGCCGAATCGTCGTGCGTGCGTCGGGGCTCGCCTGTTCTGCGGCCGACGCCGCGTTAAACAGATTTCCTTCTTTCAGAGCTGGGAGATTCGAACCGGGGAGATGAATGGAGAGATGAATGGAAAATAACGAAGGGGACGCGGGAGCGAAACGCGCGAAAACGCAGGCAAACGTGAAGGGAAATTAGCAGTGGATGGGCATTGAAACCGTCGTCGAAAGCCGCCTACTTTTGAGAGATTGACGAACCGTGGATGGTCGTGTACCCCTCGTACACATCCAGATTGCCGGCAGACACGTTCGTTCGCCTCCGTGCGTTCCGTTTCCAAGATTCGTTCATACTTTCTCACGTTCTCGCGCGCATTGTTACCTCCAAACCGTCGTGATATCGTGTCCGGGGATAATATCGAGCAAATACCAGGAGTGAAGGATCTGTTCTTCTTTTCTTTTTTGGAGAGATAGAAAGGGAGAATTGAATAATTGGCAAATCATTGATATTCGTTTATTTAAAGACACGAAAAATGTGTGAAAATATATAAGCACAAGTGCTTGTAAAGTACACTTTGTATTGTCCATCGAGACAATCTATACTTTTAGTTATTACAGTTCTAACTCTAGGCTCTTACGAGAATTTTACAGTAAATTCTGATCCCGTCCCATCCGAGATGGATGGATGATAAAAAGAATCGAAGGGGGCTAGATCTGATTTAGCAAGGACGCGCGAGAGCGATCGTGCTCTGGTAGCTGGTTGCTCGCGATCCCGAAGTCATCGAGGGGAAACACTATCCTCGGGACAGGATACTCGGTGTATAAGAAGAAATCGCCGATGGTAAGCGATACGCAAGGCAACAAGAGTTTCCTGGCCGCTCGTATGCGTAAGACTTCTCTCTCTCTGCTCTCTGGACGTTGTGCAGGGTTTGCCAGTGTGCACGGGGCCCGCGATACCTGTCATACACGTACGGTTAGCGTGTGTCGACATTCGTGTCGAGCAGGAATATCGAGACGACGCAATATCGACTTACGTTACACGACCAAACGAGCATCTATCTCGGTGGGAAACGAAGCCCCACGGCTTCGTCTGTTCGACGTTCTTCGTAACGTTCATTCTCTTTTCGACTCCGAAAACTTCTTTTTCTCCACGAGGCGGGCTTGACCGAAGAATTCAAGCAACTTCGAGCAAACTCCACTCTCGAGTCTTGGTAATATTCTGTATTTCAAGCAAGTTTCACTTTTAAATATTGGAGTATTCTGCATACTAAATCTTTCTTTTGTGTGTGTGTGTGTGTTCATTGATTCGGTAAATTTTTCTTTTATTTTCGTGTCTATTAGTTAGAGAATTCCAAGTTCTGATATCTGAGCTCCACTTTTTCGGTACCAAGTTTCGGTACCAAAATGTTTTTACTATTCGACCCCAAATCTTTTTCTATGCACGTTGACAATTCCACATCTATTTCCAATAAAAACTTCTGCCTTCAAAATGTTTGCATGTTCCATGAATCATGCGTAGAAACACAACGCGCCATACATTTTACATTTCATAGAATGGAATAGTATAAAATAAAAAAGAAGCACGTTGGCTTCGCAAATATTAATTTCCCAAAAATAGTGAGGCTCGTGCGAGCGGAGAGTCAGTTGAAATCGGCTTCGTTAACTATTTCGAAGCTGAGCCAAGACGTGGACGTTCATTCTTTTGCACTTTGGTACTCGAGAGTTTCCTTGGTTGAAATTCTTGGCACAGACCAGAAGTTAGGGTGCACAAAGCAGCCTAAAACATGTCAAGGACAAGTCCCTCGGATATTTTGTCTCCTGTCTCTGGTATTCTAGACTTTGAAACTTCGAAAATGTCCCAGCTTTTCCAGTAAGGTAGGGTAGAGTTATTTGAGTCGAACGTTTGTAATTCGTTAGATTTAATCGTGAACAATTTTTAGGTAGCATGCTTTTGGAAACTGGCCATCTAGCTCGTCGTTACTAGTTACAACTTTCTAGGAGAAAATTTGTTTGAATATTCTGAATATCTCAATTCAGTACACTACTTTACGTTAATTATTCTATGAACCTTACTGCGTTCGTTTGCACCTTTGAATTTTTTAACGTTTACCCTTTGAGTGTTCGTATTCTTTTTGTTTTTTATTTCGCCACCTAACCGAAAGTAAAATCAGTCCAAAGTAGTTGTCCGTCATCGTCATCTTGCCAGTTTCTTTGCTGAATCAGTGGATCAGTGGATCGTTCGATCGGTCGAAAGATGAGGAAGGATGAGGTCGATGAAGAAGGTATACACGGGGGCTAGCGGTAGCATGAAACTGAGCGTGGGGCAGGAGAAGTTAGGTGGGAGGGAAACCGAGAAACGACGAAATGACGGCGGTCGATGGACGGTTCGTTAAGTAGATGGCTGGTCGGGAGACTAAGCACCAAAACCACCTCACTGTGGTTTCACACCCGCAGAGATCCGGGCAAGGTGGAACAGAGACAGGGAGAGAAGGAAGTAGTAAACAACTCGCAGTTCCTTTGGTCAGGACTCGTGCGTCCCTCTTTGGATCGAACAGGCAACGTTACACACCTTCCGATTTCTTCGAGCACACAGCGTCCTCTTCTTCCCGTTTTCTTCGACCACCAGAGCACCAATTTCCCGTGACCGACGGCGTAACGACGTTTCGAGATCGTCGACGAACGCGCAGCCAATGGGAAAGTTTCGATCCGTGTAATAATACACTATGTCCTCGCTCACCATCCCCCGTTGCAAATCTCTGGCCCCGGTCTGCGGTTGACACGACGACGAAACTGTGAAATCACTCGCGAGTGTCAATAACAGCACGATTTCATTTTGTTCCAGCGATCTTTAGAAACTCGCCACTTTTTCATCCGCTGCTTATTAGCCTGTTTAATCTTCGAACGGATGGATTCATTTCGAAACTCATCGCGTTTTAATTCAATCCTCTCGGGTAAATCGGGTCGATCGGATTGTAAACTCACAATGGCGTCAAGTAAATCTTAAAAATTCAAATTTAAATAATTCCACGGCGCTTTAAATAATTCACACACTTGCTTGTTAATTTCAGAGAAGCTAGCTTGGCGTTTCCGTTAAGCAAAATGAAGCTTTGAACTCCGGTGAAAGAAGCGAAATTCTACTGGACAATTACTAGCGAGAAACAGGTTGCTTCCTGTGAAAATAGTTAAGTTACTTCCTTTTGCCGAAGAACTTCCTCGTCGCCCACATTTTGACCCTCGAGGAAGGCATGCGAGCGTTCGTCGCAAGATCGGGTCGAGGTCGCGCGGACGGTGGATCCGATGGCAAAACTGTCGTTACGCCTACCAACCTCGAGGAAGGTCGAGGTCGTTTCGGGATTCTCAAAGGGGGCCGCCGTGGGGATGAGGGCGTGCGGGTGATTACCGAAAATGGCCGTGTATTTGCCGCAATTACCGGAACAACGGTAACAAAACAAAGCACACCAAAGCATGGGTCGACCATCTGTTGGATAATAGTCCGTTTCGAGCCTGTTCAGGGAACAGGCTAGTTCTATGAATCACGGGGAGGGGAAAGAGGCGATCGAACCTGCCTCGAGAATTGACCGAGGAAGATGTCAGGTGGATGTTCGATCGTTTCTCTATTTACAAAAATTAACGTGATACATATATATATATATATTGAGATACCGCGTAGAATCGTGGAGAGGAGATCGAACTTGCTTCGAGATCAGAGAAAATGCTGTCAGATGGATGGAAACTAACAGAAATAGAACAGATTGTTCGTTTTACATTGTTCGTAAGTGATTCGCGATAAAAACACAGCGAAGTCGCTCTTTTTATTGAAGCCAGTACTTTTTGTAGACAGTGTATACCACAAGCTTTTCCTGCTTCGGTGAAAACAACTGATTCAGCCAAGCAGATCGTCCAGGATCGTTGCGGAGTAAAGTCGAATTTTACAGAGATTCCCCGTTACCGCCAACTTACTTAGAAACTTACAGTCAGTCTACATTTACGACGCTTCAACATTTAAAGTAGCTCAAGAATTTTGATCGTTTTATAGGCATTAATTTATCAGTTAAAGTTAAACAATGAATAGAAGATTTACGCAGTCTTCTCCGACCGATTGTATACTTTGCAAAGCCGATGGAAAGCGAGTGAATAGCTATCGGGTCAAGGCGGGGAAGTCGCGGAGAGAATTGATTAGAAAACCGTCGATTTTAATAGCCGATAAATCACCGGTTTCGCCATCGACTCGGACTGCAACGGTTCGCAGTCCAGCGTTGGATTATGAGAGGCTGCTTGCTGGCCGCGCAAGAAACAGACGGCGGTTTTGTAATTAACGGTTGCTAATTCCCTCGTAAACTTACGGACAAGCGTTCACACTCACGGACAAGGCGAGAGCCTTCCAAGTCAAATTATTTAACCTGCCGAGGTTCAACTCGACGGCCGCCTCTTCCAAACGTTTCCTCTATTTTACTTTGTGTTGCGCCGGACGTGTCGTTTATCGAGATGCTCCGACGTTTATGGCTTCCGTGAAGGATCAAGCGAATTTCCACGTTCCTTCGAGCCGGTCTGGTCGGTTTTCAAAATACCAGTCAGTCCATAAATTAAACTATGCGAATTCTTGAAAATTTGGACCACTGTGACATCGAACTTCAGGTTTCGGTATGATTATTTCAATTCTCAATTCAATCATGACACTGAATGAAATAATCAGTTAACTTGTAATTTATTAACTTGGAAAATTTTTAATGATAAAAAAGTCACGAGATGATTCGCAACTGTTAGCTTCCTCGTAAGAGAGTTCTTCTTGGAAATGGCTGGTCGACGAACACGCCCTTGAGAAAGCGTGTTTTGTCATCGACGACTATCCGCTCAGAATTGTCAATGTCCGGACTTTCCACCAAGTCTTCCCCTTACTCAACGACTGTGGTCATCACGTATGCATCTCTGCAATTGTGAGACGAGCCCGTGAACGCAAGTTCCTTGAACTCTGATTGACTTTTTAAAGTTTTGCTTGCATTTTACCTGGAGAAATTAATATCTAACTAGTATTTTTAATAGAATGATTGATGAAAACTCTTTTTGGTTTGATTAAATTCTTCAATTTAATTGAAGAAATAATATTTGATAATTTTTGTAACGAAACAGAACGATTGATAAGGATTCCTTTTGAAATGATTAAACTTCTTAGTTTATTACGCAAGAAAATGTTTCATAATTCTCTCCTTCTTCTTAATAGTACAGAGTGATCTTAATGGAATTCTTTGATTTTAGAACTTTTCTTCACTTTTCTCACCCGAAGGTACCACGTTTTCACAACTCATTTTTTGATCGAACTCTCAATTAAATAAATATCAATAACGATACATTATCATTCTGTTTCCTTTCCTTTGGTATAAAAAATGATTGATAAAGCTGATCGATTCGAAGGCCAGCAGGAAGCAGACTATAGTGTTACAGGCATCGAATGAAAGCTGAAACGGCCGATTGAGACGAGGAATAAAAGATGAAAAAAAGGTAGTAAAATATTGTGTGTCTTTTCGTGAAACTTCTTTTCCAATCTCTGTAAAAATATACGCGTATACACATGCATATTTCACAGTCACAGGTCGCCCGTGTTCAACCTCAGTGGCGAATAAAAATCTTGCCGAATCATCGATGAATCAGCGTAACGATATTTTCCTCTCTGTTTCCGTAACTTTTACCGGTCAGCTCGTCTCGCCATTACCACGGAGGTACTTGGAAACTCATTGCACGTCCGACGGAAGTCGCGAACTCTGCGATAAATATTTCACGAGATGATAATTAATATCGGATAATTACTCGGCATGAGTAACGTTAGGATTGTTTACGCTGTACCTACGTACAGTCCACGTAGTTTTTAATCAATTATCATACTACTGGAACATAGATTTTTGTATATTTTCTGGGGCCTTTGTTACTTAAATACTTATACGCTTCGAACTGTGTTTTTATAATACATTTTGTGTATATTGTTTTAATTCAAGTATAATTCTGTATGTTGGAAATTCAGAAGATCAACTATGCAACGTTGTAGCAATCGTTTCGACTTCCGGCATACTTTGATTCGTGAATCATCTCAATTAATCTAACAAAGTTACTCACTCAGAACACCGTTACGATTTCACAAACAGTCCGTAGAATCCAGTCCATGAGTCTTTTCCTTGGAATCCTATCTTATTCAACGTTTGTGCTCGATTTGTACTAATTGTAAGAAATATCATTAATACGTTTATATATAGGAAATTTAAAGTCACGAAAATTGTGTATGGAATACACGTAATATACACAAATCTATCACATCTCTCCTTTTTTGATATCTACTAAAATTACCAGATTATTCAAAATCAGATACTGGTATCAGATTTTTCGTTCTAAGAATAGAAATTTGCATAAATATAAATGGTTTCTTTCTAATAGATTTTAACGATTTTCTTTGCAGATACAAGTACGGGTACTGCAGAGTGGACTTACCCATCGGCAGCACCATCTTATCCAGCTCCTCCGGTAAGCAGCGGTGGTTCGTTTTCACCGATTCCTGGAGGGGCATTCTCGTATCCTGGGGAGGCCCTTTCTCATCATCCAACGACAGAACCGGTACCATTACCCACCGGTTAGTCAAAAGAATTTATTCGTAGTAGAACACTATTAGTACTATACTTTATAAATTTTATTGACTCTCTCTCTCTCTCTCTCAGATAAAGGAATAATCATTTTTAAAATCGTTCATTTTCAATTTTCCATCATTTTATCACACTGTCAAAGAATCAAATACAAGTTAGTGATTCTTCTATTTGAGGGAGAATTCTGATACTTAGACATTTATTGATAATTATTTGTTAACACTAGTCGAATACTAGTAATTCGTATAATCTTTTTATTTTTAACAGATTCTCAGACTTGTCGCTCATTATATTTATCAAAAGGAAACTCACAAATACAAACTAATTATTTCTGTAACAAATCTGAATCGATTTTTACTGTTCTGTACAAGATGCTCAACAGATGCTCAGAGATATTCTAAATTTATTCGATCTTTACACGCCAGTCACATTTCAATCACAGCCTTCAAACATCTGAATTTACAATCTACGTACACAAGAATCTACATAGTCAGCAACAACTTCATTCAAAGTCCACTTTAAATCTTCCAGTTCATCATTCAGAAACTCATCTCTTCTACACGCAGACCAACAATCTACACATTTAATCTCTTCGCTTCAACCACTTTTCAGTCTCCGAAGTGTTCAGCCTTTAATTATGTAGAATCAACACAGTCGACAACAGCCGCACACAAAGTCTATTTTAAACCTTTCAGTTCTTCCGTCAGACAGTCAACAGGACACGTACACACCGAACTGCGTTTCCATGTATCCAAGTCACGGTACATCGTCCACCTCGTTACCACTGGTACCCACCAAGTCCAGTGATCCAGACATCTTTGCTGGCAGCGGGACAGGCAGCGGTAGTCCAGGTTATCACTACGGTTCCTGGACGTCTGGACCGGCTACCCCAGTTCCAGTCGCCTCTCACAATTACAATCCAAACTACCAGGGCTACTACAACAATCCAAGCCAAAATTACATAAGCCCAGCGCCTATGGTTCTCTATCCGCAGCTGTACAGCACGGTGAACCAGAATCAGATTCATTTGCATCTTCACGGCGACTTGAGCGAGGAACAAGTGACAATCGCTGGGAGCAATCTGACGATCAGCAGCAACAGGCTGGAGATCGGTGTCATGGGCGAGGAGAACGAGCAGAGGAACGACGTTTGGAGACCTTACTGAAGAGACAAACTCAGAGGATTCAGGTTCAATTCAGTGATCTTAAGGCTTGGTACAAAGTATCGATGCTGTGCTCTCGGTTCGCTGTTCTGTTCTGGAAACGATTGTACTCAAATGGAGATAGTCCATTCTCAAATTCGTTATTTAACGATCTCTGATTTTACATACCTGCTTTCGAGACATAAACGTACATGTGACGTACCTTTAATTTCAAGCCAGTTACAGCTTATTTAAATCATTAAGGACCAATGATTTACGCTAATACAACATTTCATTTGTGATTCTTTTCAATTTTTTTGTCACGTTTAATTTCGTGAACTTCCTTCATCCTTCAGGGAAGCTTCATAATATCACCTTTCAGAAGTTTCTGTGGTTTGTTAACAAAATATTTTTCAGAGTGCGTTTTTACGTCATTTATTAAGATAGATTTTTTACCACGAGGAGAATTCTTTAATGAAAGGAACGAATAATTATCAGACGTGGCAGTATCCGAAGGATGAAATCAAATTCCCCAAAAAAATTTTGAGCTGTCTGACAGCAATGACTTGATTTAAGGAAACTGATTGTTTATAATTACAGAATTGTTATCATCGTAGAACGATAAATGATAAATTATATACAAACCTTCAACAATTTGATGAACACTTTATCTGAAAGTAAAAAAATTTTAAAATCTTCAATCTTATATTACAATTGAAATTGTTTAATAGTATACAAGATTACTTAAAATCATCACTAGATCGATCAAAGATTGAAGCTTTACTTACAATATGGATACGTACAATCTACAATCTAAACAATAAAATAATATTCGCAAACAGATTGTGAGTGAACCGCAAGCGAGTCGATAGTATGAATCGAGCCTAAATATCGTTCGACGAATGATATCGACAAACTGAAGGAAAGAGAAACTTTACCAGTGTTATAAATGTGATATCGATGAATGCTGATGCTTTCAAGGATTTGATAGTGCTTGGAGGAAAAAAAAAAAAAATGAAACGATGGATTTTTCGCGGTAACGATAACGATTAAGAGAAATGGATGGATCAATTGATCGTGAGAAAGTCGCGAAAGTGTTAAGATCTGGATGTGTGAGATCGATCGTGTTGATCCTGAAAGGAGCGTGTTAGAGGGATCAGGGCTCGATACATGGTTGTAAACCGAGCCAGCGTGTACGTGTATCCGCAAAGTGGGAAGACAGTCATGTAACATTGTAAATACAGATATTTTCCATGAAATAAAATCTCGCCTGAACAGGTTCCTGCATATCCTCGTTCGCTAGATCCGTGACAAAGAAGCTTTATACACGGTGCCATGCGTCAGAATAAAATGAATATCTCTGCTCTTCTTGTCAAATTGTGGAAAATTTATTTATCATGGAGAAAATTGAGAAGAAGCTTCATTAATTGTTAAGAAAGGTATCATTTTATTTATCGAAATAAATATTTTTTTTACTAATCGACAAAATTTTATGGCTTTTTTGTTATAGAAGATAAGAAGAATATTAAAAATTATTCATAAAAATAAAAATAGCAAAATTCTATGATAAAAAAAAGTAATGTGTGCTGTACTATATGTATTATATACTTGTATATATTTTTTGAACATCATTAGATTTAAAATTTATTGAATTTTAAATGATATTAAATTTCAAGTAAAGTCCCTCTTGAACTTTCTTTGGATTTGAATTTAATTTTTATTTCAAATGATCCCACAGATATACATAGGAAAATTGCCGAGAATTTGGACTATCTGTTTTCCTCATTTTTTCCAGTAACATGGAGCTTTATCTTATATTGTAATACAATAATTTCATTTTCATTTTCATTCAACAGATAATTCTTGAGCCAATGCTAATATTCTATATTCGTGATCTTCACATCATGATCCAATTAATTGTGAGCTTCTTTCCTTCTTGAGAACGATAACTCGATATACAAGCACACGTTCATTTTATGGCAGTATGGCACGAGTAATGTATGTGGTAACGAATAAAGACAAGAAAATTAGCGGAAGCTCATTGAAAATATCGACGATTTGTCGTTCGTTATCTCTCATTTCGAATCTCATTAGGCAAACGTAACAAAGGAGAGATTAACGAATTAATCTTTCTGCAGTTTCGACTAGAGGAAATGTCTTTACACAGTCATGGAAACACATATGGTCACAGAGGTGTGTGGTTCTCCATTTTTTTGTTTTCCCTGGCAGAGAGAGAGAGCACGGATAATCCTTTTCGCGAGCGCGCTGCGAGCTCTATTTAATATTTAAAGCATGCTGGAAATGACGAACGAATGGATAGTTGCGGTCTACGTTACTGTTTCATTCATTCTCTCTCTCTTCCTCTCTTTCTTTCTCCCTCCATTTGCTTTCAGTCCACCCTTTTCTCTACCGCTTTTTCAACGTTTCTGAACGTCATTGTCGTTTGTACGATTTTCAGCGTCGAATATTCTTGAAGTATTTTCCTTCAACAAGTACCAGTACGAGAAGCTCGAAGGTCATTTCGATCACTGACTGGATGTCCGAGGTAAAAATTCAGATTTAATGACGAGTAAATTGCGGATTTTCATGCATTTACAAGAATTGCAAAGGTAATAATTACAGAATATAAATATATATAATATATTTAAAGTTGAATATTTACCATCATACACAGCAGGTAAAACAAATTTGTTTCTCTAGTTACGTTTATGAGAATTTAAAACTACGTAAAAATCCGCGGTCTATTGACGAGATTTTCTCTTCTTTAAATTTTACTTTAACAAACCTGCTTGATGTTTAAAGCAAAGATTCAAGATTTAACTATCTTTTTTTTTAATGGCTATATTTCAACTTGTGTGTTTTTTCATGTTCAAGATAAAGATTCGAGATTGCAACGTTTTAGAAGTTCTGAAACAGAGGTGCGCAACAATCGAAGAGATTAGAAATCGCTGTCTGAACGAAGAATTACGAATGGTTCTTTTTTTTATTTTTAATTCATTTCAACAAATCGACTGGATATTTAACGCAACGATCGGAAGGATTAGAAAGTCATTTAAACGACGAAATTGCCGTCTGAACGAAGAAACTGCAGATTGTTCGATGACACTACTGTCAAACTACGTGTAAAGAATGAACAGGATATCTTCTCGATTATACAGTCGGTAGATAATGTCCAGGTTGAGAGAAGAATGTACGTTCATTTTTTCCTTCTTAGATTAATCATTTCCAATATTTCCTCTTCACTTTATCGTTTCTTATTTTAAATTTACGTTTCCACGTAAATAATCATCGCAACGTTCATGCAATAATTAACTCTGACGTATTCTCTGGAAATTCGAATGGTTTTTCATATTTTCAATAGATTCTTGAAATTTTTAGAAAAAAATGAGATAGTTGGCGTGATTTTAAATCGACGTTTCTTTTATCTTGATGAACTAGATATAGTATTTGCACTATAAAAATTATTCTTATTACATTAATTAGATTCGAATAAATTAAATCTCGTATCGTATATTTAATAATTACATTAATACTGAAACGATCTTCGGACACAATTGCTTTAAAAGACACAGATATCTTCGTTGGAACTAATTGTGTTAATCTATCTATTTTTGTTATTGCTATTTAGATTACAACGATTATAAAAGACCGGTTGTTCCAGTGTTAACATACTCAAATCAATAATTTAATTTCGTATGACTGCGAAAGTTTGAAAACTTAATTACGTAAGATGCCAAGGATCGTAGCTATTGTGTAATACAAAATTCAAAACGTAAAGAACTGGAGAATAATACTCGGAGAGGATAATCGTGGAAGGCACAGGCGTCTCTGGAAGGACAGAATCTATGCGTGAACTTTCACCAAAGTAACGCGGTGTTTCTGCGTTCGTCATCGTGTTCGGAGGCTGCACACTTTCCAGCGACTTGTCCCGCTTCCTCTTCGCTGTTGTTTACTGCCTCGCCGAATGGGACAGGAATAAAGGCACGGAATAAGCCGAGGCGGCCATCGCTCGTAAGCTTTCCTCTTTACGAGGATGACTCGACCGCAGACAAGACTCTCCCGCCCTTTTCTAAACCCGTTAAAAACGAACTGAAACGCGCTTCGTCTCGCAGAAAATCACCGTCACCTCTGACACTCCTCCGTGTTTATTCGGCATCGATTCGACTTTTCGGCAAGTCAGAGCTTTCTTCTAAAACTTTTAGGGAGATCTTGTGGGAAATTTCGATTTGTCGGAAGTTGAAAATTTGAGAGTTTTGATTGAAAATTATTGGAAATTCGCCAAGAATTTTCATTCCTGGAGATTCTGTAGTACAATCTTCGAAAGTTCTTTAAAACAAGGAAGGATCATAATTATTCAGTCTCTCAATTCATGCAGGAAAGGGATAAAAAGTTTGTCAGTTCGAGGAATATCGGATATAGAATTTTTCATTTAATTCTACATCTACTTTCTCTCAATAAATACAATAAATTCGTTAGTACAATTTTATTAACTTGAAATAACTGAACGTATCACACTCATACAATCTCGTACTTGTCTATCGTGCTCGATTACGCTGATTTCAATTAAAAATACTACGTCAATACTGTCCGTTTTTCTTTTTTTTTTTTTTCTGTTTTTCTCGCCATGGAGAAAATTATATTCAGTTAGTAGAATTTTTACGTTTACTTATTCTTTTTTCTTTTGGTGTGTTGCTTAAAAAAAAAAGAAAAAATTGAAAAAGAAAAAACAAAAAGGGACAGGGTCTACGTAGGCACGTTTTATTATCAATTAGTAATCCCTCCACATTTTTTTTCTTCGTTTAAACGATCCAACGCTCAACAATACTTGTACAACACCGATGGAATTATCTCAGGACAGAATTAGAAAATTCGTGGAGTCGATGGACTTGTATAACAGTCGGTATTTATCCTCCCCTCGTCACTAACTTACAAACGATATACAAAATATATGTATAATATATATCGAAGCAACAAAACGAAACTAACGAATCATTTGCTAGTCGTTGGCTAAATATGAGAACAGTACAAATCAACGATAAAAATACAGTCACTCGAAAAACTGATCGAATCTGCTTTAATTCTTATTGAACGAGATTTGATCAATTTCTAGAATTCTCGATGTAACTTTACAATACTCGTTTCAATGAAACTTATTCTTTTAAAAGAATATGACATATTCTTTTCATTTGATTTTTTCATGAATATTTTGAGATTTCGAGACGTACTCAGAAATTGACGTTGCAATTATTATATTTTACTTTATACATGGGTATTTATAGCACAAAGCAGACGTTTTTGAAATAATTCGAATTTCCATGCGTCTTTAAGGAAATGCAAACTCGTCTGATTCTGAATACTGAGAAAACAATGATCACAGTGGATAAGCTGTGAAAACCTGAACAGACGAAATCAATTTTTTGAGTCACTGTATAACTAACCCATCTGGTTTGATCGCGTAGTCATACACCAGTGGCGTTTTTTACTATTTACAAAAGAATATAGCATCATTTTCATCTCGTCTTCGTCTCGTTTCGCTACGGTTTATCTTCGGTATGCATTTCGAGAAATTTTCCTTTTTGGCAAAAATCAGAAAGCTTTCTACCGATCAAAATTCCTTCCCTGCTCGTTCAAAGTTTAATTATTCCTTTACTATAGGCGATTTGTTATTAGCTTGGAAACTTAAAGATCGTCGATTTTTTTAATCTTAACACGGTAATTACGCCTTCGTCTTTTATATTAATAACAGTTACCCTCTGATATATCCGGCTCGTGGATAAAGTAACGTGTCCAAGTAAGAAACATTCTGAGAATCTTTAGAAATCTAGAAGATCACGTGTAACTCGCTTCCCTATTTCTAGAAGTTCTCGGTTCGCTTCCGGAAATGTTAAGGCAGAAGAATCGCTCTGAGATTCTTTACGAAATTTCCTCCGTTTTCTTTAAAAA
The DNA here is from genome assembly GCF_011392965.1 of Frieseomelitta varia. NCBI lineage: Eukaryota > Metazoa > Arthropoda > Insecta > Hymenoptera > Apidae > Frieseomelitta > Frieseomelitta varia. The sequence continues at coordinate 92,174 of NW_025110594.1, read as the reverse complement.
AAAGAAAAAAGAAGGGAAAAGAAATTTCATAACTCTTCGTAAAAGAATTCTTTCGAAACACTCTCTAAAAAGAAATTCTACATTTCTTCAAGAAAGAATTTTTTGAATTGAAGAAAGAAGTACTATAATTTTCCAAAGTGGCTAGTCTAAAAAGAAATTCTAGAGTTCTTTAAAAAAAAATTCGCTAGTTTCTCACTTTTCCTTTTTCTTTTCTAGGATACTCTGAAAAACTTGTGAAGAATCAATAGGCAACCTGCGTTGGCAGCTGACGAAATGTATCGAACTGGTCGCGACGCGTGTGTCCGACCGATGCGAGGTGGAAGTAAAACCCCCCACGGTACGTCCGACTCTCTGCGACTGGACCGCAAACTACAGTTAAGCGCAAAGAGCATAAAATGAGAATCGAGAAGACGTGCGTGCAGAGTAGATCGTAAATAAAATCCTTGTCTTTCCGTGTCGACGCGTCTCAGCGGTAAACTAGAGATAGGCGAGGCCTATACGCTCAAAAGAGGACGTCGTTCCTCTTCTTCGAGGAAACAATCGAAATTACGTCGTTCTGTTGCGTGCATCACCAGCTCGAAGTCGTTCGATTCCTCGCGAGGTTGAGAACTCGTGTTCGAAACGATCTTTGGTCATACTGATCGTGCTATCTTTCTCTTACGTCAGTTCTTTTTTTCTTTAAAGAAATCGTTCATTGTATTTGGTAAAGAAGAAACGAGAATTAGGATATTTCGAGTTTGATTTTAAAATTTGGAAAAAGACGACGGAGAACATAGACCTTGATACGGATCATCTTTTTGGACATTGTTAATTATTAATACATACGACGATAGAAATTAAAAATCTCATCCAGTTCTTTATATTTGTTTGCAATTAATTATTCTCTTCTTTCTCGAATATTTTTTATCATGTCCGCGGCGTGTCTGATTATTCGAATTGGAAATCAGTCGATTCTTCGTGAAGTCACAAATTATAGTAGCTATCTTTGATCTTCTCGATGATTGTGAAATCTCTCTTATCGGTTTCCTTTTCGAACTTCGAAATCATTCAGTTATTCATAAAGCCGAAGTAACGAAATGATTTTTGATCTTCTTGATAATCTCCTTGAATTCATCTTATTTTTTCCCCCTCTCGTTTTTTAATATATCACATGAAGTTCTTCTGAAAATCTATTTCTTTATGAAGTAACAAAATTTTCGATTTTCGATCCATCAGTCGTAAAATCTTTATTATTTCTTTCTCCCTTTCTGTTTGATTACTGTGAACTTTATACTTTGTTCCCTCGTCGAATTTCTAAGTTGTTCTCTGAAATTTATTTAATAAGCATGACACGTAGAGTGGTCCTTAAAATTTCAGTAAGATAAGGAACGTTGAGAACGCAGGTGCTTAACGTGTTCATTGAAATCATTCGCTGATTATTCCCCTTGCTGTTCATCTTAATCTCGTAGATTGACTCTAATCATCAGTCTATTAATGTTCTTCGTCTTAAAATTGAAGATTTAATATTTATTACGAATATATTGACTGAAACCAGTTATATATATTGCATATGTTGTTCGAAGAGTCGTCAATCACGAAGACACAGAAACTTTGCAAACGACGAAGACAGTTTCAGCAGACATCTTTTCAATGATTAACATCCATCGTCTACTTCAGAACGAATTGTGAAAATACATCTGTTCCCAGATGTATTGAAGCTGTTCCTAATTGCTCGTCAGCCCGTACAACACTGCAATTCGATGGAAAAGCGTGGACAATCGTTGCTTGAGAACCTGGTCGACCGCGTACCGTGTCAGTACTCTCACACCACTGACGAAAACAGGAAGCAGCGGAATCAGTTGATCGTCCTGTGAAAAATATTTTTAACATCGCACTTTAGATAAGATAAGACCTCGATGTGTACAACAAGAAGTTTCAAATCAGCGACTTCAGACATTTCTTGGTGTTGCAAAATTTTTGTGAAATGACATTTCTGGTTGTGAGCCGAAAATTAATCTTCTAAAATCATTTATATTTCACTTGAAACAAATGTTTCATATATTTTATGAAATTATATGAATATTTAAAATTTAAAACATATATTATAGAACCCTGTACAATTTTGCACAGTGATGGACAAAGACAGTTTAAGAGATAAATGATAAGGAAATAAATATATATATATATATCATATTTTTAGACTAAATGTAAAATATATCTCAGAATAGGTTTCTATCAGTATGACAAAGAATATATTATTTAGAAAATAAAAATGAGATATTCACTACAACATTTAATCAGAACGTAATATTAATTATGAACTTTCTTTCGTCCACTACTATTTCTCACGAAAATACAGCTCACATCTGAAACTTTCATTCACAAAAATTCAAAAACAATTTGATTAACAATTTGTATAACTTACAGACAAAGCCAAAGTCCAGTCCAAAACCGTGCTCAACATCTCGGCCCAAGCGTTCCTGTGAGCCTCGCTATCCTTGCAGACGTTATTCTTCCTGCAAAACACGAACTCCCGCCTCGGCGATTCTTCAGTCTCCGCGTTAGAATCTTCTCCATTCTTTCTCAAGAACGGATTCGTTCTAAATCCTCGCTTACTCCGTTCATAGTCACGCAGCAACTCGTCTATGTTGTCAAAAATCTTCGGCAGATCGTCCTCCTCTTTCACCCCAACTTTCGAAGAAACACGCGAGGACATCTCGAAGTCATTCGACGACCCAGACACGGTAGATCCAGCCACGGTGGATCCAGCTCTCTTTCTCAGTTCCATCACCGATCTACATCGAATATTACCAGAGCTGAATCTCATGAATTTCTCCGAGTCGTCGATCCCGATCGGTTCGACAAATCTCAGGGAGCTCTTCCGAGTCAACAAGCAGGCATCGCTTCTTCTTCTCTCCAGTCTCGATTTTCTGAACAGGTCGACCTCGTCGTACGTCAGACCAGTGTTCGTAGATTTGATCTCCAAAACAGAAGTGCCGAACGAATCCACAGACTCTGTTCTCCTCAGCGAGCCGAACTTGTAACACAAATTGTCCCTAGCGTTGATCAGTTGCAACGACGCCGGTGTAGTCGAACTGCATTTCCCGTCTATGTATCCCTCGCTAGAGGTGCCGCCAGATCTATCCGGATACACAACTTTCTCCGTGACGGAGCCCAACCTAGAAACTGGTCTCGAGTCGTCAGTCTCTGGCTCGGACTGAGGACCGGAGTCAGTGGAATACTCCACCGCTAGGTCAGACAGTCTGAAAGGCCTCGGATCGTCTTCACACTCCGGACCAAGTTCCTCTAATCCACTTTCGTCGTCGAAGTTCGGATTGTAGTTCTCAATGTCCTCTTGATCCTCTTGATCCAGCTGATCTTCCGCATCCTCTTCCGGATCTGCTGGCAATTTCACCGGCGCTGGGGTGGCTAGAGCTCTGTCGCCGATCGGCTCTTTGCAGGTGATCTCCGGGAAATCGTCCGGCTGCGCTACCAACAGAAATATTTTCCTCTCGGAGAAACTGTCTACCCTCGTGTGCCTCCCGTCCTCGTCCAGAACCACTTCCACGTAACTTTCGCAAAGTTCCTCGAAGGTCGTTCGCAACTGTCGCAGGTACTTGACGAGTTTTCGCAGAGTGGGACTTTTGAGAAGCTCCTTGTCCTCGGGACTCGAGGTGAGGATCGTCTTCACGACTTCCAGGGTTGCTTGGGTGTTCTCTATCTCGTGGAGACAAAGCTCGAACAGCGTGATGATCTTGATCGTCCAAGCCACTCCAGCCTGTCGATAGAGATTCGCTGGTTGAGGGAGGTTCGCTACCTTCTGTACTAGGAATTTCAATCCGGGACGACAGTCGAATTTTAGGGCTGTTGCATAGGACAGGTCCAAGGCTGAGAGGAAGATGTCTATGTGATGGCTGGCTAAACAAGACAGGAAGCCTGGCGTCACTGATTTCGGCGACGTGGATGCTGCCGATTGTGGTATGACCACTGACAAGCTGCAATCGAAGTGAAGTTTCTAGAAGTGTTTTACGAAATTTGTATGTTTAACATGTTCGTTGTTTGTGATTTTATTCAAAACTGATTTCGATTTGCTATTTAAAATTAACTCCGATCTTTCGATCTACGATTTCTGAATAATAAATAGAAAGCTGAAATTTTACAAACGTTTCTAAAAATTAATATCAATATAAATCAATCGTTTATTCTGTATATCTCAATTTGCGAAAAAACTGAAGTACACGATTCAATAATTTTTCTTTCTCTTTAATTATTTTTCTTTTCTCAGCGAATGTGTTAAGAAGAACGATTAGGAAAGCTTGGTATTTGTTCAAAAATATATGTACGTACCTAGGATAGGACGAGTCAGGACCTTGCAATAGTATACTGGCGATGCAATGAAGAAGCATCTGATGGACCAGGAGGCCGACAACCAACGCTCTCAGCTGAACTCTAACGATATAAAGATCGGGATTGAGTGTGGAACCCACCGAGGGTGGATACAGAAGGAAAACGTAGGATCTGTCGTCGGATCTTCTCGAAGTATCTTCGCCGCGTTGTTCCTCCAAGAGGAACACCTGAAGAGACAAGAGTTTCCTTCAATTTCTACCCAACATCGATTCAAAATCCTTTCATCGCACGATTCTTCGTAGATCCTCGACACGAGTTTCTCTTCGTTTTTTTTCCTTTTTTTTTTTTTTTTTTTCTTTCTTAAACATTCGATGAGTTTGAACTCAATTTAGTTGCCTAATTTGAATTTCAAGGAATTTAATTTCTTTCTCTTTCCTCGTTTCGTTATGCGTATTCGACTCGAGAAGCTACAAAAGCAATCGTGCGTGATGTCTGGGAAAACTGTTGCGGATGATGATGTCGGTGATGTGGTGATGTAAGAGATGGATGTTCGCACCGTGTACCGGTGAATAATTGAAAAAGTTGATGTCGAGATACGGTGGCCTCTAGCTCGAACCTAACGTGATTCGATTAATTCAGTCAGTCAGTAAACGTGTGTGCATTCTACGAAAGCTGCAGCTTCTAGAATAGGTGTCGTATATCTCATCACGTACATATTATGTGACAGTGAAATTCTAGCCATGGACTCAAGCCATGGATTTTAATGGTGATACGCAAGACCGTGCCAGGTTAAATTTAAATGATATCTCGGCCAACGACAGGGTCCTTCTTTATTTCATTAATTATCCGTATCATCCGTATTAATCAATGTCTCTGTGAAGTTATTGGAAATTCGTACACTGCTACTCAGCATTTTGGAGCGCTGTTTTCTTCTTTAGGCAAAATAGAATTCTTCGCGCGTATTTCTGAGAAATATGAAATATTGTAATTCTTGATACGAGTGTTGAATATTCATTTTTAGACATAGTTAACTTATTCTTCTGCAAGATATGAATATTGCAATTATAAATTTCATTTTTCTCAATAGAATGCGGATTTTTGAAGTGCGAAATTGCACAAATATATCTCATCTAAATCATAAATATAATACAACTTAATGCTCGCACCTTTTGCTTTTTAGATGAAATAAATTTTTTCGCGCATTTAAACAATTTTTATACAAATAGAAGTTATAATTTCAGAGAATATCGTCACTTTTGTTCGAACTCTGCTCCAAAATTTCAAGTCGGAATATACGTCGAATTTAATACAAAATTATTCTTGTAATGAGAATTTTTCTAATGTCTAGATGATCGTAATGAAAAGGACCTCTCTCGTCGAAGAGGTTCTGCAGCCTGACTTGTGCCTTCTACCAGCGAGTGCAAACATCTAAACGAGATGATTGATGACCAATCGTGTCGTCTCAGCGTCGACAGGCATACTTCGATTTTTCCACGCCCTTTCTCCGCTGTTTACCATCGGTTTAATTTTCACCGCGCAGGCCGATGAAGGAACAAGGGTGCAATACAAAAACGCATCACAGCGAATGATAGAAGCATGTCTGTATTTTCACATATACTGCATCGAACACGTTCGAGCGGTACAAAAATACATCAAGACCACAAACGTATTGACAATACGTTGCTTTAGGTACAAGGATCTCTTTCTCTGATTTGGCACTTTCGACAAACATTCAGTTTTACGTAAAATTGCCTGATAATTTATTTATTTTTAAAAAATCTAAATCATTATTTGTTGCTTAACCTATTAAGAACCACAGTTAAGGCAACGTCTTACTTGTAAAATTTTATTCTTTAACTCGTTGGAATTACGAGAAGAAGTTCCAAGGATTCGCTTAACGTGTCTTTCATCTAGATTTTCTAATTTTGCTAAAGGTTAAAGAAATTGAATGTTGAACTTAGTAAATCATTCTTTGGTTCTTAATGGATCGAGGAACGATTTTACGTGATCGAAGGTTAATTCTGTGCCACCGTATTGCCATTTCAGCCATTCAGATGCCAGCGCAAATACACGCAAAGCGCACGAGTCGCCAGGCACGTTGATGCAAAAAGAAAAAGACATACAAGCTGAACTTCGTTTCAAAGCACACTAGATTTCTCGCTTTAGTTCATCAACTAAAAGTGCGAGAAAACCGACAAAAAGTCTCGTTATTAGTTTAAAAATTACGCCTTCGTAAATATTATATTGTTTACGTGCGCGTAACTTTCAAAAAGTTCCTTGTATTATTTTAAATGCCACACTTATATTCGTACGATATTTTATAGTGATAAAAAGGAGAAGAAAAAATGCCACGAATCGAAGTTCAACCAGGACTTATCACAACGTCGCACGAAGAGAAAGTCTTTCGTAAAGGAGCTAGATAAGGCAGAAGAAAAGCTGCGGTCGCAGTGGATCCTGAGTCGCGAAGAATCATGGCTCTCGAAAGCAGGCCTGTCGACGACGACGAGCACGTGTCACGAGTAAGTATCTCCTTCTTCTCGGTCAAAAACCAACGAACAAATCGTAATCTCTCTTCTCGAAAGTTCTCCAAAGAAAAAAAATAATTCCATTCTCAAAATATTTCATCGGTCGACAGAGGAAGAATCGATGCGATTACGTTCGTTTATCTGTTTGCTTTCTTCCTATCGTTTTCTCTTTTAACTTTTACTTTGTATTTATATTTTCTCATTGATTTCTTTTTTTTTTTTTTTTTTTTTTTTAAAANGTATTTATATTTTCTCATTGATTTTTTTTTTTTTTTTTTTTTTTTTCTTAAAATCCATGACGTGAGTTACCGTGGGCGGCTAAAGCCAATGGGGACCCGTGTTCGACGTAGTGTTAGTGTAATCGAGAGGTGTCGTGTGCTGCCTACAACCAACGGAGTAGGAGGTAGTGTGCTGGTCGATCAGTGTCGTCTCAATGGTCATCGAATCCTGGAAAGGTGTCGTCGGCAGTGACGCCGCATTCTGTCTCTTGATTGCAGACAGTACCTCGCGCAGCTGGCTCACCTGAGAGCAAGTCAGGTCAGGAGGGCACCACGTGTGACACTCTCTCACAGGCAATTTTTTTTCTCGATATATGCATTTTTTTTTTTTTTTTTTTTTTTTTTTCTTTAATTCTACGTTATATGTATAATAGATTCTCTCACACTCATTATAGCCGAATATTATAAATATACGAATAAACATTTATGTAGATATGTAGACAAATGAAAAGAATTGGTTGAAGGTGTTACTGCGATAAGGAAGTGGTCTCAGTTTCGAATAATTTTATTAATAATCAAGCGTCAAACTTATGTATTAGTTCATCGAATCATTTATAATTTGTTACTAGTTTTTATTAGTATTATTATTACGCCAATTACATTGAATTATCAAGTCATTAAAATGTACCAATATAAGTATATTGTTTTTAATAGATTTAATAATTTTTTAATAGATATCTTGTCGTGAAATATAAAATGTAAATGTACATGAATTTTACCTAATAAATTCATGTCTATAATTAACTAGTTAGAAAATATTTTTCATGCGCAAAGAGTTAAATCAGTTGATATAAATCAAATGTTAGCTTATCACGATGAAATTAGATTAACGCAATTTAAATACGAGAGCTACTTCCTTATCGTTGCAAACTGTTCGGTTCGAATAGAGAGAAGTAAGCGGCAAAGAATTTTGACAGCTAAAGGAACATCGAGTCGAGTAAGGGTTTCTCTAACTATCATCGATCCGGCTTGAGGATCGTCGAATGAACAACGCTCAGCTGACGAATCTCGGTGGCGATTGTGAGGGCACAGAGAAGCACAACAAACGTCAAACAGCCAGAGTAGTGTAATATCATCGTCGATATAACGAAAAGATATCGAAATATCGGGAGCGTGACGGAGCAACTTACCTGAGCAGCGAGCTGTCGTAGCCTCTCGGACTCTTCGATCGTCGCATCCCGTCGCGCGGCGACCTTGACCTGTGCAACGTCACCGTAAAAGGACTCGGACCTCGGCGAGAAAGCCATGGTCAACTGGTGCAGCTCTTGCAGGGAATTTGAACAAGCGCGGTAACAGGCGACACCGCAGACCTCCCATTGTTCTGGGGTGAGTAGCGGCCCGCTGCTTACCAGAACGTGCCTGCGCAGACATTGGACATCGTCGCATTGAATTACAGAAGTGTCCTGAAAATTGGACTTCCTGTACGTCCTATAAGTTCAGAAACTTTGAAAGGTCAAACAATTTCAGACGATTCAAAAAAAATTCACTCACTTTACGCAAAGAGTACTGATTAAGAATCTCTAAACATGTCTACTGATAAAGAACAGAAATGGATTGGTACTATTAAAAGAGTGGGTGATTCTCTGGCATTTGCGATGTATCAGCGTGCAATCAGCGTGTAAGGGATAGCCAACAAGGGGGTAGGGAACAAGAGGATGAATCAGACAGGGGTTTCGCTGACAGACAGCCGCAATTCACAGTCGCAACACGTCTATTATATATAGGGGATAGTCGACGTAAGGAAAAGGGGATGAGGCGATAGTGGATGGCCACCTGTTGGGTCTTGTTAGCGAAAATTTTGTGCTCCATCTGATAATCGCTTAAAATTCATACACACAGTGGACCAGATTGAAGATTTTTAGCCGTTTTATCAGAAAATTAACTTGTATTCTGTTCTAAGTATCGACTAACTTCAAAAATAATAAGAGACTCAACGTAATTATAGCTGAAATTTTAAAAATAGCGATTACATACAAAAGGATATAAAAATTCGTCAAGAAGAGGAAATTAATCGACTAATTTTGCCGTTCGTTTCAGCCTTACAGATTTCAGACCAGGATCCCGTTCGTCATTCAGTGCCAGGCTAGTTATCTTGCCCGCGAACCTGTCCCGTTTTTAAACTCCGCGCACGCCTGTACATCGATACTTCGCGATCGACCCCGGCTAGGATTGAATTACACGCGTCGATGTATGCCGTGCGTTAATATGGAGAAAACGAACGAGGAACGGAGCCAGACTGGGCCAAAGTTAAAGGAAGATAGACAGAAGAGACGGGGGCTGTCGCGATACACGCTCTCTCTCTTTCTCTCTCTCTCTCTCTCTCTCTCTCTCTCTCTCTCTCTCTCTCTTTCTCGTCGGATTTGTGTGAGTCGCTGGCACGACGCTCCGGGGGTGTCGAGTGTCGGTGACTACCTTATCCCACCGGACAGCCTGTCAAGCTTCGTTATCATCTTACACGCACGCTACGCCCGTAACGATATATCTAACCTCCGTCGATGGACATTCCAACGAACCTCCGCGTTATGATTCACCCTTTCTCTCTTGTGATCGATCCTTGCTCTTCGAGCCTACTTTTTCAGTCGAAAAACTACCTACGACTTTTCGGTCGATTCTTCCGATTATCGTAGATAATATACATATGTACAGATTAAATTATTTTTTTAATTGATTGAGGTTTGATTGATCTCGGATCTTCTTGACGCACTTCCTCTTTCCGTTTGACTCTTTCCAATCATTGAAGGTGTAAATTTGGTAATACGTAGATTTAATTGTTTTTGTAATTGCTTTTAGGCTAGGCTTTTGATTAGATCAGTTCGTGAAGATAGGATTAGGATCTTTGATCTTTCCGAAGCTCGCTCATTTGATTCCTTCAGGTGATTTAAATATTGATTTAGTAACGAAATATAGATGTAATTATCTTTCTAATTTAGCCTTAAGAGTTTCGAACTAGTATAATTTTGGTAACGATATAGATTTAATTATTTTCAAACTGTATGTAGATTTAATTATTTTTTCGATCTGGTAGAACAAATTGATTCTATTCAATTGATTAAAATTAAAATGGTTTTAGATTTTTGATCAAATTTCGATTGATTCTCATCTTTAATAGAACTTTAGTAGGTTGACGCCTTCTTTGCGACTCGATGATCTTAATTGGATAGTGAGTCACCAGCATTGTGTTGTGAAAACTTCGATTCCATCCACGTTAACACAGGATATGTATTCGATTTCAAACTTCTGAACAGTTGTTACAGATCTACTTGAATCAAAGCGGACTCACCTAATACAGGCACAGCCTAGACGAGCTATACTTTCCGTAGGTTGGACCACGCATTCCGCCATCACTAGCAACAACTGCTTCAACATCAGCGTCGTGGCTGGTAAATAGGCATCGTTTCTAACAACCTCGGGTCCTGAAATCCATTTACAAACCCAAACTATAATTTTATCCCTCTTTGTTCCAAATTGTCACGCATTTATCATTAATTCTCTCTCGAGACAGACAAAATGAAAAACGACAGCGTTAACTTTCACCCTGTTCAGTTACCTTGCAAGTGAGTTAAATAATCAACAACCAAATCCGTAGTCAATCCGCAGCACTGCTTAAAATTCGGCGCGAAATTGTCCCATCCTCTAAAGATCTTCGAGGTCCTCCTCAACCAATTCTGCACCATAGGCAAAAGCAGATGATTCACGCAGTACAGACCAAAGGTTGGCCCGGGGACGTTCAACGTGTCTCTCAGCAAATGGAACAAGGTTTCCAACGTGTGTGGTTGGTAACGTTTAGGGCAGATCATGGTAGCGCTTGCCAGGCCCTCGATCAAAATGTACCAGACTCGCAAGATCCCGCTCGGCTTGTCCATGCTTTGTAACGTAGTAATTGTATGAACATTGTCCATTAATATATCGTGCGATTTTTCAGGTATCATCTCCTGCATCGACTCAACGTGCTTGTCGAACCTGATCAGCTCGGAGTTGGGTATCGTTGGATCGACGTATTGAGGAATGGTGGAGACCTGGATTCTCTGGGCTGAATGGAAGATCGGGCAAGCCGGCATACCGTACATCGACGCAAGAATATCGCTGCAGCTCAGGAGATACTTGAGACTCTCGACGCAGAGTCTCATTTTACGGGATTCTGCGATGTCGACTTGGTCCTGGTCATCTTGGTGGCTCTCCGTGTCACCGATGCCTCGCACGTGTTTCAAAAGGCATAGAATGCAATCTAGTGCTGCATTGGCGAATACGAGGGTGTTGTCCGTGGAGAGAAAAACCCTGAAGACTTCCAAGAGTGGCGCAGACTCCACGGAATCTGAGTTGCCGACGGAAGCTACGCGTAGCGCTCCGAAAAGTGGACGCCAACCTGATCGAATCTCGGTTCTGTTGGTCTCTACGAACTCGCAGATGCAACTGACAATCTGGAAGGAATTTGTGATTTCTTTGGCGGTCGATTCAACCCTTTGACGGTGCAATTTGGAACGAGTGATTTAGAAAATAATTATTTAATATTCTTCAGAATTTATACAAGTACAACAATTTTATGGTTTTCATCTTTTATAAAAAGTAAGTACTAAAGTAAGGCATTAAATATGATAAAATTTCAATTAGATACTGTATATTTTCGAATATAAAAATATTTTGTAGTACTGCATTCAAATCTTTGTCGAGCAATAGTATGAAAAGGTTAAAGGTAAAGAATAAAGATAGAGGAAGACTCACTTGATCTTGAACGTCACTGTCGCAAAGTTCCAGGCACAATAGGTTCTCGAAAGGTTTGAAGAGAGCCTCGTTGAAGTGGAAGTGAGGTAATTCCACTTGTTCGTTCAGTAAAGCTGCCATTGAATCGTGAATACATTGTACTGCTTTTTTCGAAATGCCACGATCCTTGTGACAAGCTGCCTCCATAAAGTGTGGCCCTAGGATACTCCAAATCTAAGATATTACGAAAGAAATTCTGATAGGTTCTTATAAAATTAATAAATCCGAATTCTTTGTTTCTTAATCTTACTTGCATTTTATTAAAAGTTAAACAAAAGTCTTCGAAAATAATTTGGAAAAGTTCATATACAATATTCAAACCTTTCAAATTGAAAATAGACTTGAAAATTAAATTCAATTGAAGATTCAAGCAGTAATTTAGAATTACTAAAATATTTGGAAAAATGTGAAATCATTTAGAATTAATTTAGACAAAAGTTCATAGTTTATAAAAATTAAGAAATTCTCAGACGAGAAAGAGATTTAATTCTATCAAGAACACAGCTCTTAAATTTCTCTCACCCTCATTATATGAATCAGAGGTCTTCCGCTCTTCACACACTTTAGCATAACTTCCCCCAATCGAGCCAAAAGCAACACGTTCATTTCATTTTCTCTGGGTTTGCTTCTTCTCCACCAAAATTTCTTATTATCTTTGAACCCATCCGTAGTTTTGAATAACTGAGCCTTACTGGCTTTGCAAAGGGCAGTCAGAAATAAACACAACGCTTTAAGGTTCAATTTCAATGCAGCGTTTTCGAATAGTCTGTCGACTTGTTGAGATAGAACACAGATTATTTTCGCAGCGTAGTCAGCTGGAAGTATTCCATTAAATTGACTGTCTGCATTCGATTCTTGGATTATTTCTGGAATTGTATCTGTATTGGAGTTATGTGTATATGGACTGGATAGGAAACTGTAGACATCCACACTGAAATAATAAATTTTGTCCCAGTGATGAACATTGCTTCAGTAGATAATGGATAATTTTAGATTTAATTGATTTGTTGAGAATCAAAATTTCATATATAGTTTTACCATGTTTCTTCTTCTTCGGTGATGTTGAAATTAAGTTTCAATCTATCTTGGCTTCCCTTTGGATCTCCATTTGAACTATCTTTCTTTTCTTTCTTTTGTTGGGTTTTAGGCAACGATGGATTCTGATTCCTTCCAAAGAAATCGTGCTCCAGTTTGCTCACGTACAAGCAACACCTTTTTTCAAACAATCAGAATTAATTAATAGTCAATCGGTGTTTATAATTCTTTTTTATTAAGTATTATTTGTAGTAATAATTTATTTGATTAAGCATTATTTTATTCGAAGAAATTTAAATTGTTAATTGTCTTACGTGAAAACGTGAGGCCAACAATCGCTACCATGACTTCCAAGCTCTAAACCTTTTCCTAAAAGCACGTCCATACTCAGTGCGTGAGACGTGTGAATATTGGTTGCCCTATTTTGCAATTTCAGACGTAGAACATCCTTCGTTCTCGTAATTTTCGAGATGGACTGCTCGGTACAGGCTGCTTTCACTAATAGAGCGAAGATGGAACCACAACGATTTTGTAGACCTAAGCAATATGAAAATGAAATACTTTGTAACATTTTATAAAAATTGAAAATTATAAATTTTGCGTGACGACGTGTCAAGAGGTGATACTTACCTAATACGTTACTCAGACTTGCAGCTTTGTGAAGTCCTTCTAAAGACAAGATGACGGTATCTCTGATACCTCGTCTACCACCGTCTCTACTCAATATTCCTTTGTTATTCTGTTCCTTAGGAGGATTCAATCCTGTCGTCAACACGGTCATCATGCTTCTCCAGCAACACGTCAGTACTCTCCTCGAAAGTTTCGCTCCCGCTTCTGCTTCCGGTGTTGGTTCACTTCGAGACAGTTGAGCTTTTTCCAATCTTATGTAATCGGACAAAAGCTGCCCGCCTCTCTGACTTCCAGGAATTCCATCCACATCTTAAAAAAGTAAAATTTTTTTTTTTAATTCTAGATGCTTCCTAAAATAATGATAGTACAAAATATTTGTGCAAAATTAGTCCATAATTGTTAATGATTAAAATATTGCTAATAATATTTACTAAAGAAAACTGTTGTTAAAAATTATTTAATTACTATCACAAAATTCTTACTTATTCTATTAAAAATCTTGAGTGGTCCTAATTCGAAGACTTCTGAATGCAAAGAGTCTAGGTTTCACTTCAGATTTTTATATAAATTAAATTTACCAGTTAGCACGTTTATCAGGGCGCTGTTCTCCGTGTAGTGCGGATTGTAGCCACATTTCTCAAGCAAATTACACGCGAGGACTTGCTGGTAAAGCTCAGACAGCCAGGTTGCTGAAAGATAGACCAGAACTCCAGATCCATGTACTTCCTCCACAAATTGTTCCTGAAGAATTCAACAGAAGCTCCTTAGAAATCATCAAACTTGCAGAAAAATATTTAAATGAGTTTGAACATCGCTGATACCTCGCTAATGGGAACCTGACGATTATCTTCATGATAGTAATTAATCCTAATCAATTTCAGATTCAACAACAACGCCGCGTAAGTGGCCAAATAAATTCCATCTGCATTCATGATCGTAATCAGTGCACACGAATCCGTACTGGTGTCTGTCTGTTCCTGCATCTTTTGCTGCGTTGTGAAAACTCCTGAGAACGAGAGAATTATTTTGGATTATTACGTAATTTGGAATTTATAAGGTAAAATTATCTAATAATTAATTAAGCTTATAATTAGCAGTTAGAAGAATTATTAATATTATTAAAGTTAATATAGATTGTTACATTATTAATTAATATCTTCAAATACTTCGTGACATAAAAACTTCAAAACAATAGCCAAATCTCGCATGAAAATCTCAGTAATTTTCTAAGAAATCACAATTTAAAATTGGAGAATTACTAGAAAGTTGAATGATTTCAGAAGGCAATAGATAATACGATGTCCTAAACAAAAATATTATATTTCAGTAATCTCAGCTATAGATACTATTATCGTACCTTGACAGTATTCCGAAGCAAAGTTCTGCAAAGCTTCATCAACCTCTATATTGCTTCTAAGGCTCAACACCATGGGAATTAGGTCACTTCTCAACGTCCTGACAAATTTTCTAGCGTTGTGCCTCTCCATATCCACGTTGCATTCGTCAGCTACTTGACGACCCACGTGAAGACACTTTGGTAATTTTTCTAGTCTCAATCTCTCTCTTTCGTTCTCTATCGCATAGTCGTTGTCTTCCAGGCTATTCTCTTCTTGGACCTCGTCAGATTCGTTCTGAGGACCTTCTGTGTCCGTGGAATCGCCATCTTCTGAAGGACCATGTCCTGAAGAGTCAGAATCAGAACCTATCCCCTTTTTCATGAGCTCCAGTTGCTCTCTAAAATGAAATTATTAACGATTTTCATTGATTTTTTAAAATTACATTCTTTGAGAAATGTAATTATTCATCATTCGGAGATATTCTGATATGTTATAATTTATACAATGTTAATTTAAAACATACTATATTTGTATCGTATAATCTTTCAACGCGTGATTACTCGAGAAAGTAATTACGAAAAGAAGTTCATCGTTTGAAAATTGCGCGATGTTTGTTGATATTTTTATACTTGATGTTTTCTTTTACGAATTATTAAATTTCACAAAAATAATAAGTTCTATTTATATTACAAACACATAATGAAGATTTTTACTGACTCCAATCTAATTTTCTAGACTGATTTTAATATATTTCCAGATAACATTCTGAACGCAAAGGGTTGAAACTCACCTGTAAGTTTTTGGTAACCGTGCCATGCTTTGATAAGTCAAAGGTCCCTTGTAGTCACAGGATTCCAAGTCTTCGTATAAACTATTGATCGTGCACGTGTAGGTGTGATTAATGGCCTTCCCCTCGCATAATTCTTGAAGAGCGGATAGCATTGCAACTACGCACGACACGCTAGCGTGCAACGTACTCAAACCACCAGTTGTTGACTCCTCGATTGAATCCATAGCTCTGTATTGAAATGAATGAATGAATTAACTTAGATTACATTAGAAGAAATATATTGCACGTTGTTTGTTAGCTTAAAAGTAAAATTGCAGCGGTGCAGATCATTTATCTCTGATAGTTTAATGATGACTTACAATCTCATTAAAGCCATGTCGCTCTGAATATGACTAGATTTGTCTTCTTCCACTAATAATGGCCCAGCAAAGTCGACCATTCGACTTGGACTTCGCAGAAGCTCTTTCAACGCTTTCAAAGGTTCTAAGCGTTGCTGGGGTGGAGGGTATAGTAACATTCTGTGAAATACTGATTCTAGAACTGGACGAAGGGGACCCACACAGCCCACTAATCGAACTAATTCAGTCCCAATGCTGAAAATATAAAAATAATCAAGTCTTTTGTAAATAATAATTTTATACGTTTATACGAAATTTAATGATGCAGATCTTTGTTTACTGTGATTCGTAAATGAGTTAGGAAGCTTCTAAGTTTTCTCATGTCTAATATTATATACCTGTAAACAGTTTTAGCTTGATGACTATCAAAGCTCAAAGAAGTAGCCAAATAACCAGATCCTCTTCCAATTTCGTTTTCTTTTCCTTCCCTAGACGTGAACGTTTTATCGACTCTCGGTGTACCTAGGAAAGCTATCAACGCAGGACAGAATTTCTGCCAGAGGAAGGTAGTGAAGTGTGCGTTCGTATGGATTTTCTGCGGCAGGGAAGAGATCAAGGTATGCAAGCATTCCAGTAGAAACACCACGGTGTTTCCGTTTCTGCCATTGCTGCAATAAGATTTTCTAAAGTTTATGCGTATTCAATTAATATCAATATTTTTGTTGCATACTTTTGAGCTTCGTCCAACTTGCTGCAGATGTATTGAAGAATTGGCAAAGCCTCGTTGAAACAGGAGACACCTCTTTCCCATAAATTCTTATTCTTCTTTGCGTTCTCGTCCATTTCCTGACACTCCTCGTCTGGGAAGTACGATTTTTGATTAATTCAATGACTGCGAATTTTGAGTTATTAATAAAAAGTA
This sequence comes from Frieseomelitta varia, assembly GCF_011392965.1. Taxonomy (NCBI): domain Eukaryota; kingdom Metazoa; phylum Arthropoda; class Insecta; order Hymenoptera; family Apidae; genus Frieseomelitta; species Frieseomelitta varia. The sequence goes on along the minus strand of NW_025110594.1, from coordinate 75,235 downwards.
TCCGAAGAATAGTAATTTCCAAATATAAAATATATATAAAATATTTGAAATACCTAAAATAAAAGTATAGGTAATGATTATAAAAATTAGTAAAAGCATAGGTAAATTGTAATAATATCCAAAATACTCAAATATCTAAAACATTTAAATGTTTTGCTTAGGTTTAATTTCTTTAGCTACAGTCATAAAATCATCCGTGATTTATTAATGAATTGTTTTAATTTTCAGGAAATTCACGAGAATGTTTCAAAGGAAACAGCTCAGCAATCACGGAATTCCCAGAGAACGTTTCACTCCGGTCACGCAAGCACAAATTTATTGATCAAACTTTCGTTCAGCTCTGCGATGGAGTATCTGATAAATTCTAGAAAACGATCACGAAATTCTAACACGTGTTCTGAATGGATAATGAAAAGTGAGATTACCTAGGAACAGGCAAAAAGATCGCAAGGTTTGACTGGTTGCAGCTTGAGCGGCGGTTCTCACCGCTTGATTCCCATTTTCGAAAGCCTCGCAGCAGGTAGTGAGAATGGCAATTATTAAACGACCGTTCATTGTCCAATAAGAGGAACAGGCGACTTGTAACAGAACCTACACATTAAAATTAATTACGACATGGAATATTTTTTAATTAATTTTAATTAATTTATTTTAGCTTTTAAATAGTATCATGAGTTCATAAATCATTAATATAATAGAGAATTATTTATATTAAAATTGAGAACAAAATCTTATACAATTTAAAGTCGAATTTCTAATTTCAGTTCTTCAAATCGAAGATTAATAAATATAAATTACACACGTAATAAATTGCAACGACTAAGTGCATATTTAAGAAAATTGAAAAGAAAGTCACAAGGCAAGGAGTTAATTATTATCTTTAATTTTACTTGAAGATTATTGATTTGTTAGTATCATGAAGTATAATACAAAGTCATTTGTCAGTATCATGTGAAGTATCATGTGAAGTATAAATACAAAGTTAGACATATGGATATCCCATAATTGAATTTAGACTCACTTTTAGCATGTCCGTCTGCGTATCGTCTGACTGTGACAACATGGAACTCATCGCGTGCAACATTTGTGCGGGAAGCCAAAGAGAGTCGTCTTCTGGCTCGTAGGGTGACTGGAATCTGTCGTCCCTTAACATTTTCTGAATTCGAAAAGTTGCTCTTAGTTATAAATTACTCATTTCGAACAGACTGCGGATTTTATACAAATTTATATCTTTTTAATTAAGCACAGATTAATTTTCATTTACTAAATTTATAAGTAATTATATTATTATAATCGTAAATTTGCTATAAATGCGTAATTCCAAGAATTCCACTTTTATTATTCAGATGTACAGTTTAAATATTTAACAAAATAATTGTAGTTTCTATTTCCTATCAGTCAATATGGATGCTTATGTATATTGATTTATTAACTAATAATTTTTATAAACGTGACTAAAATTTAAATTTTGCATAAGCTTGCATAAGTGTATAAAAATCCGCAATCCAATTATGATGAATTTCAAACAAAAAAAATATTATTTATTTAAAAAACGAATTATGAAATATGTCTTAGATGGAAACGAGGAGAAGTAAAGGAATATCACGTGAAACCCTGTTTGAAAGTGTCACAGCTGGTCGCCGATATCTCACTTTATCGCGAAGTTCCTTCGCGCGGGCGGATGCGTCATTTACATGTTACACGATACAAAACTAGCACAACGTCAAGGAAAAGAAGAAACTGACGTGTAATCCTGACAGACCAAACGCGACGAATTTGCTCCTCTTCGTTTCTAATGCTAGCTGAAAGGTATGTAGACATTTTGCCCGCAGCTCGTGGGGTGGATCACGTAACAACCCCTGCTGCTTGTCCAGGAAGTCTAGAAAAAACACGTTAAAGTAATCAATAAAAAATATTTGTTTCAGAATTTTCTAAATTCTCATTTTAAATTGATGAAAAGAAGTACTTGATTAATACGAGAAATTGTAATTGGTAAGTGAATGGCGGATAAGATAATACAGAGCGTAATTATCACAAGTGTCTCTCAGCTTTAAATTGATGAAACAAGTGTCACTAGCTTGTTATAAGAATGTATTAAATTGACTCACCGCACGCTTCCTGCGCAGACTTTCGTAAATTTTGTAGTCTTGCATTGCTGGATTCTCGGACGATCTGCAGCAGGAGATCCTCCATGTCACGGTGGACTAACACGCGACTGATCGATAACGGGAGTGCCAATGCACGCTTGGCTGTACGCGCGCATCCAGGGCCGTAGAAACTGTCTCACGCGAGAGAAAGTCATATCTGTCTTGGGAAATTAAATAACCCTTGAAATCCTCAATATCTCACCTTTCGATGCTGATTTAATAATATAAATATATACAATATATATTTCTATCGAAATTCTTGATTTCTTGAACGACAAACTACAACTAATCATCACGCTTAAATTCCCTCCGTTATTATTGAAATATTCCACATTACATATATGTACCATGCGCATATGAACACTTACTACAGTTACTTTGTTACTTCATTAAGAGATCTAAATTGAGTTTCACGTTCTTTTTGTAACCTTTCTCGTTGAAAAATCAATTAAAATCGAGCTAATTTTCATCCGATTGACAGTCCATTTTGAAATTTGACGAATGATGGCGCGCTAATAGTTTCGAGTTGTCACGTGATCGAGTTCAGTCGGCTGTGCAAGATGGCGTCGGATAGTGAGAAGAAGCGCAAATCGTACGGCGAGAAATTAAGTCGTAAACCAGTGAATTTGTACAAATTAGCAGTGAATTTAATAGGTACAGGCCTCCTCGCGAACGACGAAGGCTAATTGGTGTGGTTTCCTGGTCAGCGTTATCATAAAATCATCTCGTGACAGGTTTGGCATTTGGCTTTTTCCATCGGTGGCATGTGTCGACGCTGTTCGAAAATGACCGGCATTTCTCGCATCTGTCCGAGATTGAGAGAGAAATGTCCTTCCGCACGGAAATGGTACGAGACTCGAACGATATCTGAGAAATTGACCAATTATTTGCGACGATAACCAGGTATGTTTTGTTCTTGTTTCTGTACAGGGGATGTATTACTCGTATTATAAGACGATCGCGGAGTCGAAAACGTTCATAGACGGACTGAGAAAGATCAGCCATGATAATATTTCGGAATACGGAAATGTCATTAACGCAGCTAGAAAGTATAACCTGCTACCAGAGGTATTGTATTCCGATGATGAGTTTCTATTTTTGATTATATTTTATTAACTCTGCTGCGTTCTTCTATTTGTTTTATTTTTTGCGCAGTAATTTACCAATAATAATAATTTAGTCATCTAGTGTCAGTTCAACTGGTCTCCACAATTGGATATATTTTTATTGAAATAAAATCAGAGTATTACTTTATTCCTTTATATACTTATTTCATTTAAGTTTATTTTTAGTAAAGTGAACTGAGGTCATCTGAACGACGGTCATCTGCCTCCTTATTGTAATAATTCAGTTTAATATTTATTTATTCAGTTTAATATATACTTTATTTATAAAATTTCATTTGATGTAGTATTAAATCTGTTAATTTTGGTGCTCGTGTTTTATAATGTTAATAATGTTAATACTACTGTAATCGTGTCTTTTTCTCATATATTTTCCAAAAAATATAAAATATATCAAGTTTATGCTGAAGTTCATATTCTTTTCTCTTTTCTCTTGAGATGATCTCTGATCTCTTTCAGAGATCTTGTTGTTTATCAGAATTGTGAGTTGTTAAAGATGAAAATATAGAAGTTCAAAGGCTGTAGCAGAGTTCAAAAGTTTGAAAAAATATAAAACAGAATTAATAATTTACAGTTGGTGGCTGGATATCTTTATCATTGTGCCAAGAATCTGGGGATCATATCCATAGAGCAGTGTTGGCAAGTGAGATTTATATTTGTATAAATTAGCATACAGAATCAAATAATCGTAATAATACTCTCTATAAAGACTCTGTATGTGTTAAGAATTTCAATGTATGTGTCACTTCCTATGGGAGAACTAGAAAAGAATCACTTTCAGATAGAAAGAGGAGAAGGTTTGCCACCGGTGACCAGTTGTGAGGGTCTTGGTGTTCCAGTTTATTTTTACTTAGAAATCGTTTGGGTTTTCACTATATTTACGGTGGCTATATTATTCTACTATGCCGTATTCCTTGGTAATAGCCTGAGCAGTGGAATCATAGCAGTGCTCCTCTTTTTTTATAATCATAACGAATGCACTCGTGTTCAATGGACTCCACCGCTAAGAGAGAGCTTCGCATACCCTGTACTGCTCTCTCAGATGTACATGTTGACCATGATTATCAGAGAAGGCACTATAAGGGATTCTCAGAAAGTGCCCAAAGATTTACTTCAGGTACATAACCGAACATTGGTGCAACTAAATTATTGTTCTGTATAAAATAACAAACAAACTTTATCGTTTCAGAAAATGGGCATAGCAACAGTAATTAGTTTATGTTGCTGGCAATTCTCACATTTTGTACTCACCACACAGATTATTGCCCTGTTGATATTGAAGTGGATGAAAATAATCCCCAACGATCTTTACAGATCTATCTTTAAAGTTCATGGTTGGTCAGTCTTAATAACAATGGGTATCTCAGATGGTTTCCCCTTGCTCTACTCTCTGTACTGTTACCTTCTACTCGTTAGCAATATTATACGCTTGACAGAAAAACTGACTCGTTGCATGGGCACAAAATTGCAAACGATATTCGAGATCGTTTTCACAATTGCATGTACGGTGTACTTAAAATCACTCTCCACATCGTTGTCCAAGGACAATGCGCACGTATTTGATTTACTGAAAGCAAAACTGACCGGTTATAAAGATTTTCATACGATGTTGTACACATGCTCACCTGAGTTCAGTTTTCTCCAATACAGGAGCTACGAAGTGATCATAAAAACGTTGCTTCTGCCATCTGCTATACTGGCCGGGACACTGGTGATATATTTCTGGTGCAGAAATTACAGAATTAAAGGCTACCCTAGATGTATAGAGGCAGATCTGGCTTATAATGGCCTGCAAACCGGCGCTTTCATTATCATGGCAGTTTTCATCATGAGATTAAAGCTGTTTATGAATCCACATCTCTGTATAATATCTGGCATTGTTTGCGCGAATAGATACTTAGAAAAGCTTGGATTGAAGAAGGAGATGACCAAGACTGCCATTACTCTTTTATTGATATCTGCGATGTCTTATCATGGTTTAGAGAGACTGCACGAAGAACGAAGCATTATAGGTAATTATTAAGCTAAAGAAAAATTTATTAAACCATTAAAAAGTAATTGTATGTAATTGTACATAGTTGAACATTATTTTTAAAAAATGCAAATAAAGTAAAAATGTATTAGAATTTTAATTTTGTAAAATTGTAATTGTTTTAGAATTATTTTTTGTAATTGCGATTCAATAAAATTCAATAGTGTAAATTCATCAAAAAATAATTAGAAATTAAATATAATTCTTAATGAATTAACTGTCGCAAGTTTTATAAATTATTTTACTTCTAAGGCGAGTACAGCGACATTGAGCAAGAGGAATTGTTTGAGTGGATCAAGAAGAACACACCTGAACACGCTGTGTTCGCCGGCAAGATGTCTTTAATGGCAAATTTAATGCTCTCCACAGGAAGGCCCATCGTCAATAACCCTTACTACGAGAGCAAAGAGATGAGGTGTGTTTAAGTTTGCCATTACCTGTATTGTTATATCAATCTCAATCTTTATTATTACCTGATTTATATTCCAGAGATCGGACGATGAAAGTTTACGAGATCTTCAGCAGAAAGGACGTTACATCCGTGTACTTCACTTTGAGGAATCTTCATGTTGGATACGTTGTGTTGGAGGAAGCACTGTGCTTTGGTTTCGCGAATCTGTAATGAAATATGAAAATTAATTTAACTCATTAATAGCCAGAAATTCTTTTTCAATTAATTTATATTTTATAATTCTATCAATTAATTTACATTATTTATCATTTTGAACTTTAAAAATTTATTTAATGTTATTTCCCCACTTAAACAATATTTAAAATATTTACAACGCTCTAAAAATTATTCCTTGCTCCTTAATGAGTTAACAAGTATATATTTTTAATTTTTGATATTTAAATTAAATTTATAGTTTAAATTTTAAAGTATGTTTTCTAAACTGTGTGTTTCAGACAAGCAGAATGTCAGATGATTGATTTATGGGACCTGATAGACAACGGAACTGCGAAGGCATCTGGCAAACAACCTCTATGTCCAATCCTATTTCGCGGAAACGCCTATCCGTTTAAAAGAGCCTTCGTAAATAATCGTTATGTTGTTTTGCAGCTCGATTACTCCTACTACGTCGAGCTGAAGCCCAAAACTTCCCTCAACTACCATTCCTGAAGGTGTTCCGATCAATCGACTGATCGAACTTGACAAATCGAAGATACCTCGCGCGAGACTACAGAGAATATTTTTCCCAAAAGAGAGGCAATTGTGTATAATACAAATATATATTATTTTTTAAAAGAAACATTGACTCGTCGAAGTGAGCCAAAGCAACTTTGTTAAACAGTTAAGAGTAAAATGTGAATAAAATGTTAACTACGTTTCTGCGAACTTCGCATCTTCGTTCTTCTACATTCGTGTAACAAATGTTAACTACGTTCCTGTGAATTCCGTATCATCGTTCTCCTGCGTTCCTGCATTATCCTACATCTTCGCACGCTACGCATCATTCAAAAGCAAGCAATCAGCTCCAAAATTCCATCTTTATGTAAGCTCTTGTTTTTATGTAACTCTATTTTTTTTTTTATTGCTATACATGCGTTTGACGATTGTGTTTATCTTGTACACAATTAAAAATTTGAAATGGACACATGATTAATAACGAACAAATTTCATTTTAACAATTTAAATATATAATAAACATAATTCTATGAACTTTTACAGATTCAAACAAACAAGTTCCTAATAAAAGTTTCAACACGAAAAAGTATCCTATTCACAGTGATCGCAACTATAAACTTCATGTCATAAAGACAGAATACTCCATAGTCAAAGGATTAACAATCCGATGAAACATCGTCTATAAAACACGGTATAAAGTCTTCTCTTTCTTTTTTTTTTCCTTTTTTCTTTTTAATGAAAGTTGATCGAAATTTTCACATGAAAGTTATTAGCGCGAGAATCAGGCGAGCGTTTGAATCGCGGGATCGCAAGAAGAAGAATCGAACTGCATAGCACGAGGATAGCTCCGTTACAGTCAACACACTACACTGCACCTTCACTTCGTCATGTAACAGATAGTATAGTCGGAGCGGCTGCCTTCGCTATACTACGTTGTGCTGCTGACCCAAATGAATCCTGTGACCAGTCAGTCCCGGTCCGGGCTTCCTCGCGGCGATATTGCTCGCTCTATAGCTGCTATCGCGTAAACGTGCTCCTTTTTCACGCATCAAGTCAAATGACAACTTAAACAATTTTGCTCGCTCTATCATTCACATACTTCGATGATCAGCCGGCGATCTCGCGAGGAGAAATTGGCAGTTTAATTAGAAAACCTCGGTGCCCATATTGTAACAACTGATGGCCCAGTGAAATTCTAAGGGCATGCCAAACAGTGAAAGTTTCCAGTCGATTAATACGTACGAAGGAAACACGGTGACAGATTTTTCGGATGATTCGTTTACTCAGGAAAATGTTTCATAGTGTTCGGACTTGACGTGACATCAAAAATTCATAGTACGATGTGTGTATGAATCGATTTGTTCACAATTCTGGCGGGAATTGTTTCGGTTTTAAAGTGTAACGGAGAGGAGATTGGTTTCCTGGATTGGAAGTGATCGTAGACAATTTTGTACGATCGTTAATATAGTCGTAATACGCGGTACTTGGACCAGAACGATTTGAGGCTGAGGATGCCAGAGGCAGAAGCAAAAACGTAGAAATAACGTCGCACCGGCCACGAGGATCCGATTGATCGAGATCGCGCGCATCCGCAGGTTCCGAATAGCGATGCGGTTGCATTCCACGGCGAGGATAGTTCCGCATAATCACTAACACTCTGCAGTGAGTATCGAATTTCGTCTTTATTATTATTTATTTATTTTATTCCTTTAGTTTTCGTCTCTTCAATTTCAATTCCTTCTTTCCTCGATTATTTTGATTTTAATTTTCTTTTCCCTTGACTTCCTTGATTCTAATTTTCTCTTATTTAATCTCTAATTTTAATTCTCTTTCTCTTTAAGTCTTTCAATGTTAATTTTTTTAATTTTAACTTCATCTCGCCTTAATTTTTTCTTCGTTTAAAATCTTTTTCTCTAATTTTAATTATTAGATGTAGAGAAGGACCTCTTAATATTAAGAGCTCAGGTTTAAATTCGTTTAAATTTAAGTTTTTAATTTTAATCTTTTTCTTTTCTCTTTTTTTTTTTCTTTTTTTTCGATTAATTCTGATTAACGACGGAAATGATTTGTGGAATATCAAGGACATCTCCGCCTCGCGTCCTTGCGTTAGCTTATGGACGGTGCATTAATTCGCTCAATGAGCATAACAATGTAAATGCAGTCCTCAATCGGATACGCCGACCCCAGTTACTATAATTTCGAAATTATGCTCGTTCCACGGTGAAATTCTAATTCTAATTCGGCCTTGTTGTGAAATTCTGATTCGCAGGATGTTACTGTTTTAGCCGTTTACCTCGTTCTGATTTTCGGTCCGATCGACTGCCAGTGTTTCGCGGTTTCGGTCTGCGAAACTGAAAATAATCGCGTGTAGTTCGCAAAGAGTAACAAGGAAGTAATCACATATTCGTATTAGCTGCTATTACGTAGGAGAAACATGTTTTTCTTACGGTACAATCCCACACGAATAGTGAATATCAGCCTCTAAAAATATTTCTGCAATTTTTTTTCGCTAATCCAGTGTTATTTAGAACTGGATACGTGTTCTTAAGCGATCAATTGAAGAATTTTCCGAGAAAAGAACTCGCGGGTTATATTGGCGGATTCAATATATTGCTCTGGAAGTTTAATTCTGGATTTTTTAACGAGGGAGAGATTACAAAATGAATAAAACTGTTTAAAGGATAAACTTTTTTTAGTATTAAAACAGAATGAATATAAATTTTATAATAGTACAATCAGACTAGAAAAGTGTTCATAAGTATGTGTATTACTTAATTACATCTCGTAGATTATCGCAAATTTTCCTTTTTAATCGTCATATCGAGTCCTTCTCCTTTCGAAGTTGTAAAAATCTACTAAAAATGGATTTATCACAATCCTTTTATTTCCAGTTCGTAACTTGCGACTCGTGAAATCACGCTAATAATACTCACTCAATTGTCCGTCAAAAAAAATTTTGCCTCCAACTCGTAACTCGTGACTCGTAAGATCTCGCTAACAATACTCATTTGATCGTCTCAAGAAAAAAAAAAAAAATCTACCAATCTAATCACGAGCTTGTTTCATCTCTAAATTCGCAACTTGCGACTCCTCCAATACCAATAGCATCCACTTAATTGTGGAAAAAGTCCCATAGGAGGGTTCAATAGCTGTAAAGAAGATTCCTAGTCCGTGAAATAGCCGTCGTTCTTCCCTGACCTCGAAAGCATGCGGAACATAGACAGCACGGTTGCGTTTGGCCGAATGGAATTTGGCACGCACGTTAAGTACGTACTTGCTTGTTTGCTTGTCGGTGGCTCGAGCCGTAAAAAAGAGTAGTATCGATGCACCAAGGAGCTCGAAGCCGTACAAAGACCGTCCTGAATCTTCGGAGACGGCCAGCGAAGCGGGCAAAAGCACGTTCAACGCGATAATGCGATCGTTGATGCAGACCGGCCGCGCCTAATCTTTCCCGACGATACGACAGATCAATTCTCGGTTACTTTCTCGCCGGTATTCATAACCTACTTTTCTCAACGATGCAATCACCCCGCGTACCGGTGCCAACAACCCGAATTAGAGGGGTTATCATCCGCTAAAATAATCTTGGAACTCTCGCCGCACTCTCGTAATATTCGGCCAAACTTTGAAACTCGGAACTTCGATCATATCGTTCGTTTGTATTTTTGTATTTCCTTTGGCACCGTTTGGCACGGATGTCTGCCTGAATTTGTCAGAAATAGAAACTCGCTGATTTTTCAATTCGTAATAAAACGTATGAAACTTCATTGTTGTGATATTAGCTTTGAAAATTTCCAGAAAAATATGGTTCAACAAACTTTTTATTTCATCCAAGAAATATTTAATAATCTACAAATTATTTTAAAGAAATTTATAAATGAAGGAGAGTGTTTTTATGTTTCTTTTTTTTCTTAAGATAAATAGAATTAATATTTCTCGAAGAAAACTATGATTCGTGGTTTCTTCTTTGAGAAACGTTCAATCGATAGAGAAATTCTTTGGGAACCTATTCTTCGATAATTAGAAAGTTGTCTAATTCGCTAGAATTATCTTGAACCGTTGCAACTTTGAAAGTTAATATATTTTCGTTATTCCCTGCTCATTTAACATACGATCCTTTTCATCGAAATTTTTCAACGATTATTCATCATGGACGCCGTAATTCATTCGATCGATAGAAAAATTATTTAACAATCAATTCTTTGATTTGCCAGAACTATTTTGCAGCACCTTTTTTCCGTTTCAGAAACTTTGTAAATTCCAAGAAGTTGAAATTCATCAAAAATTTCTTCAAAGACAAATTATATAATTATTCGCCGCAGTTTTAAATCACAAAGAAATTTTTTTGGGAAACGAAATTTCTAATTCCGTATAATTATCATTACAAATATGTTTTCTTCATTTGTAATTTTGTACACTTTTACATTTTTATCGTCTCTCTCAATTCCAAAAAGTTGAGCTGAGATCAACATTTCTTTAAAATCAGTTCTCCTCTTCGTCTTCTGCTTTGAATCGCCCGATCGACGGAGAAATTCACCGGGAACTTACGTTTCCACTCGAACCACTGAATTCAAAAATCCACATATGTACATACGTACGTACCGTGCACGTACTCGCATATATCGATCAAGCCATACTTCAACCTGCTCTCGTCTTACCTGGCGAAACGAAATTCCTGCTGCTGCGGGGATCGTGCATAACCATCGTGAGAATCGGTTTCAAGGTGGAGGCCAGAATCCTTTCCAAGCCCCCTCCGGAGAAGAGACAGGGACATTCCTTCCGCGAAAGATAAAGAAGCACGGAGAGACAACCACGCGTGAAAGAGTGGGCGACGGAGTTTCACATGACCGAGTTAGAGCATCCAGTTTTGCCGGGGGCATGATACTTGTGACACTAAATATCGTTTTCACGTAGGCCGGTTGATTGCTCGAAGCATAGAAGCCCTAATTGGCCAGAGGTCACAATCATGAAACATAATTTCATCCTACTAGAGGTAATTGCGGGAATTGCCGGTTCCCTTGGTTTCGCCAGCGCTTACGGTGTGATACTTTGAATTGAGAATCCCGAACGGCTACCGATTAATTATTATTACCGAACGGCCAATCAGAAACGGTCGCTCGAATTTGTGGAAGTTGAGTTTCGCGCAGGGATTTATATTTTCGTTACGAAGATATAAAACAAGCTTGGGAGCCCGTGATTCGATGAACATGCTGATTCAGACAATTTTGGTGTCTTAAAAATCGATCGCACAATTGTTCGATAGTTTAACGAAAGGAGAAACGAAAAAAAGAGTTGGTTTTCATTGTCAGAATTCAGGAAGGCGTAACAAATTTGAGAGATAATTGAAAACATTTAAACATATATGTTTATGAGATAATTCACAAATTTAAACATTTTTCTCGTAACTAAATTCGCCCTAATTTTAATTTAAAAATTGGAGTTTTCCTTTTATAATGCTCCTTTAAAGTTGATTGTGCGATTTTTTTTTTTTTTTCTTAGTTACAGCAGTTTAAAATATCGAGTGTACTTCTTGAAACCGCTGTAGATTCACATAATATTTTTATTTATTTTAACGTGAGATCAATACTTTATCATCTGATGAGTATTGCAATTAAACACTCTGTATAAATATTCTAATATTTTAATCCATTTTATTTCTTCAACGATATATAATAATAATGTATTACTTCAGTAATAATTTTTTACTCGTTTGTAAATAAATTCACCACCTGAAATACTGACATGCAATCAAGAATCAGTCCGTACAGATATATTTTGATAGGTTCTCTACTTACTTTGACGCTTACATTCATCACGTAATGTATTGACAAGCAATTAAGACTCATCCTGCAGATCTCTCTGACAAGAACTTCATTCTGTTAGAACTGGTCTCTCGATCTCTCGATCTCTCGATCTTTCGAATAGGGTCAAGCCTCGCAGACATTAGCATCTTCCTCGATGATCTCATGTGCCTTCGTTGCGACGAACGCACAACGTTTCTTTTTTTTTTTTTTTTTTCTCTGACCTTGCTCAGATGCTGTACACCTTCCAGCATTCCAGGCTAATCGAACGACACACCTCTCACCGCTGTTCCTCGTGATCTATGGATCAACAGACCGGTGAGAAACGTGTTCTTCTATCTGTGTCTGGAGTCCCGATCCACGTGATTAGGAAGCGATGGCTTTTAAATTTAATCTTCTTCTTCTTCTTTCATAGATGTTTTTAACGTTTGCAGGGAAACGTTTGAATTTTTTAGAAGGAATCCCAGGCTGTAAATTGGTCAGTTTATAAACTGGTTTTTCGGGTGGTTCTGGAGGAACGTTTGGGGAATTTTATCCGAAGAATTCGATTCTTGAGTGCTTCGGTTCTAAGTTTTTACGAAAATAGGATAGTTCTTTAAAAGTTCGGCTTACTGAAAAAAGTAAGATTTCAACTGCTGCTTTAGATAACTCTTTGAAAAGTTAAACTTTCTACCGTTTAAGTGGAATTTTAGACATTTCTTTATGCGAGATCATCATGTGAACATTCACCTTATATAAACTAGAGTCCCAACAATTTCTTTAGATTGTAGTTTTTGTTTACTTTTGAAAGTAAAATCTCAATTGCTTCTTTAAGTAATTCTTTAAATGCTAGACTTTCTAGGAAATTGCATGCTTCCCTTTAAAACTTTAATTTGGAATTTTAATTTATTTTCAGCTCACAGCAAAAGTAGAATTATAGATAATTCTTTAATAGAATTTCTTCCGTGCGATCCCTTGATTGTTCACTTTGCTAAATAGAGTTTCAAGTAGAGTTTCAATGTTTTCTTCAGATTATAGCTTTTTACAAAACTGATTCTCTAGAACGCTAGAAATTCTTCAGAACTTTCGGCGATCCTTTAAATTTAGTAGTAATATCATTCTACGAAAGAAGAATTCTTTCCTTAGGTGATTTCTTTCGTTGAGGCTGGACTAAACGAAAATTTAGCGATACCTGCCCAAATTCCTGCGAAAGTAAATCCTTTTTGTGGCAGACGCGCGGGTTTCTGTGGACTTTCTTCGGCGTAACCTACTTCCGGCAGAAACAGGCAGAAAGAATGACGTTCACATCGAGCTAAAGAGCCGAGTATAATGGAGACAAGATCTTCAAACCGGTTTCTTCGAACGACATTGTTATCAGTGGTAGGAAAATTAACCTGGTTTCCGTGACTTTTCTACTTTGAATCTAATTTCACTACGACCAAGCGCCACTTGAAACGTTACGACAGTCTCTTTGTTTTTCCTACAGATATTAAAGATATTATTCGTAGAAATATATTTTTCAGATGGTTCTTTTTTTCTTATTGAATCATACAAGCTTGTAGACTTATAAAACATTCATAAATTTGCAAAATTGTCGTAGAATTATTTCGTGAATACATTTTTTTTTAAATATTTTCCATAACATGCGATATGGACGTAATTAAATGTTCAATCTTTGAAAGAATTATAAAATATTCTCTGGCAAGTATCATGTGGCAATTTTTCCGTGCTTATCAGAAATTTTCATTTCTCTTACATAAGCAACGTTTTAAAGTTATTACCTACCTATATATATATATATATATAGTCTCCACAGCAATTTTCCGCAAGAATAACCTAAATTTCCCGGAATAACCCAACGTTAACGATCTCGTAAATATCCCGAATGGAATTGTGAGAGACGTTTCAACGTTTTTGATTAGTCGATTTTGTAACCCGGGTTCATTAATCGAATATGAAAGTGAGCAGATTCCGAACGAGGAGGAGATATTTTATCCGGGACCATTCGGAAGTGTGTTCACTGCGGATGAAAGATACACATTTATAATTTTCGATCGATGATGCACACGATAAGGACCGCGAGAAAGTAACCGAGACCGAGAGGAAAGATTTCACGAGGCGTTCGCCTGATATTCGCGTGTTTATTTCCATTCCCTGTTGGATCTTTCTTTTTTTAGAAACCTTGGCGACCCTGGTAAATCGTTTCGTTCAAGAAACTGCCTCGAACAGAACGTCGAGGAGAAATTCCCTTGTTGCGTAATTATCCTTACAACGAATTATATAAAAAAAACAAAAAGACAGAATAGACGATTTGACTATAATATTTAAAAACAGTGGTGCTGGTCGATATAACTTCGTAAAAAAAGATGCACTTGGTTTCGTTTCGACAGTCGCGAGTTCGTTCTTTTCGAAAATGATTTTACATCACGCGGCAGTTGGAAAAGTGATACATATCTTTTCTTCTTTTTCTCGAAAATTGTAAGTAACTCAAGAACGTTAAAAAATTCTTTTCGATCCGTCAGTTTGAAGATTGGGAATCAGAAAGAAAAATTAAAAGCTCCAACCTACCTAAGTAGATAGAAACTGAAAGATAAATTTCAGCGAAATTAAATAAAACTCGACGTCGAACGATTCGTTCGGAATTCGACTGGACTCGGTCCCAATGATAAATTAGACCACAGCCGCTCGCGGAATAGAAAGTTGCTGAGCGTAGTCGGGATAAACAGGCGAAAGAAGCGACCAGAGTCTGAACATATGTACGTACTTGCTTTTAGAACGGGGAAGAAAAATCACGATTCCTCCACGCGATGTCTTTCCGCTATGTTGTTCTTTCTCGCGTCTCGTTGACATTTTACGTGAAACCGACCGAAAACTTCCTTCTTCCCGCGGTAATAACTTCGTTGATTAACAATCGTTCTCGCCGTTCTCCCTCCGACACGTAGGATGTAATAATTCGACACGCGCGACGCTAATTGCGAGAGCTTTCATCGAGATTAAGGCATTGCCACTCTCACTGACGAGAACCACGTCGATGAAACGAGCAGGTTTCCTTAAAACCTGTAATTTCCCTTGCGTTTCATTCGACGAATTGAAATTAATCAATGGAACAAGGATAATCAATATACACGACGTAACTATCAATAAAGTTGGACTTGACGAACGTGAATTATTTATTAATTTACAATACGCCGAAATTTATGCAACGACATGACAATTTAGTGAAAAGAAAAAGTCGTAGCGGGTTTAATTTTGGACGTAAAGGGTTAAGTATTAATAAGGAGACTAGTCCTTAAGTGGGTCATTTCTTCTTCGCAATTTATTTACAAGGAATGATGTAATATAATTTTTAGATTAGTTAATTAAATTATATAACAATTTGTTACATAATTTATTTGTATGAATAAATAAGTTTAGGGCAATCTTAATTTGTTTTAATCTAACATTTGTTTCTTCATTTTAGAGATGCGAAGCGAGGTAGGAGAATGGCTGCCCACCTGCGTAGGTTCTCCGATATGCATCCTGCTGCTATCTTGGTCGCTCTTGATCTATCAGAATCAACCGTCCTCCGCGAAGAGGAAGATCGACGTGTTCACGGTGGCCATTCTCTCCGAGAGTTTGGTTCACCAGCTCGGATTGCTATTCTACGCCATTCTTACGCTCATTCGGCCGACTAATCACTTCGGAGGTAATGAAACAACGGAGTTACGTATCTTGCGACTCTATCATTATCGCGGGAAGAGAAAATTATAGGAGTGTCTGGAGAGAAAGCGATTTGAAGAGGCTTGAGAATAGACAGCCAACTATCTTATGCCTAGAGTGCATTCTTTCTAAATATAATAAAAGCAATTTGGAAGTAGTTGATCGACGCATTAGGAAACTTAGCGAAAGAAAAATAATTGCGGAAATATTAATGACTTTCGTAGGAAACTTATTAGATATTTAAAAGTAAAAAAAGAAGAAGAATTTTAGGGTAAAGGTATAGATAAAATTTGATTGTTCTTTTCGTAGGAAGAATTTATTTCGCTTAAAAAGGTGAAATTATTACAATTTATTAAAAATGAAATTATTAACTGAATTATTAAAATTGAAATTGTTACAAAATATTAATAACTATTAATATTATTAATTTATATCGTAAATGAGCAGTCTTTTTGTATTTTCTATATAAATTTAACTTAATTAAGACTAAATGTATTATAGTTCAATTTTCTAAACGAAACATAGTTTAATTTTTGTCAATTATCAATATCAATATTGGATATCTGATGATTTATTTTTAAATTAAAGTAAAGTTAATCAAAGTACAAGAAATTATTGGGCAATTGAATGTGTTCATATTTGGTACGCTTGATTTTAAATTTGTTTTCACAAGATGTTACAAATTAAAATATGAAATCAATTTTGCCAAATATAGATTCATTCGTTTAATTAACTAATGATTTCTCGTCCCTCAATTGATCCATTTATGTAATACAATTATAAAATATAAATTAATTAATTCATTGAAACCCTATCACATTGTATAAAACTAAATGATTATTCGCAATTTTATTTCACAGAATTCTGCTCGACCCTAGTCTGGATGCTAAACTCTTCCAGCATCCTGCAAGAACTGACCCTAACCTCGATCGCGATTTTCACCGCGATCAGCGTCGGAGAAGAAGCACTAAACCTCACGAAGAATCATCTGAAGTATCATCTGGTCAGTTTGAGCGTGATCAGTGCCTGCGTCGGTGTCACCGGTGTCCTCAACTTCGAACCAGATCTATGCGTTTTTCTCGCCCAGGAGATCTCTCTGAAGTACGGAGTCTTCGTGAATTCTCTGCGATGTCTGCTGGTAGCAGCGACCGTGATCAGTCTGTCGATGGCTTTGATCAGGAGCGTGTGTCGTACGCCGAAAGCCGAGCTGCTGAAATCAGTGTCGGATCTGTCGGAGACCAGTTCGAAGAACTCGTCAGGAGCGTTTGAATGCCATCCTCAACATTGGGATCCCTCGAGCGGGTCGTGCACCAGTGGATCCACTAACAGCAGAGCTTGTTTGCGAAAAAAGAGAGTCCAGATTGACGAAGCTAGCGGCAGGTCAACGATCTATAGCATTCTCTTCGTGTGCTATTTCTTCCAGTATCTACCGATTTTAGTAAGTATCTATTTGGTCTCTTATGTTTCTATTCCTTTTTATTATTTCTGTTGTGATTGAGAGCGTGGTCATTTCTTGGTCATTTTAAACGCAATTGTATTTTTTTTTTTTTTTTTTTTTAAGTTGAAAAGAGAATAGTGAAAGATGAGAAAGTGCAAAAGCTTACAAAAAGCGATAAGCTTACACTGCTAACACTGCTAAATCTTAGCACTGTTTGACGATTTGATTTATTGTTCGATTTATTACTTCATCAATCAACGATGATATCACGAGCCAGATTATTGACTATAACGGGCGTATTTCGTAATATTGCAAACATGCAACGAACCGTGACAGTGTTACACAGGACTAAAATCGACGGATCTAATTTATTTCCAATTATCTTTCACGCGCAATTAGAAATCTACTTGCGGTTACACGAATTGATCGTTAATTCGATTCGTTCGTTAAATCAGCTTAAAAAATTGCTATCCAGTTAGAAAGATAGTTTTGTAACGATTCGACATTCGAACATATTCTTAATTTTCAATATTAAAAATTAATCAGGATAGAAATATTCGATGTTTTAAATTGTAGAAATATATTTTTAAAGCGGTGTTACAAGGGTACCCTTGAAAACCGGAAGCTAGCTCTTCCCATCCTCCGGAAGTGAACGAATCACACTGTTTTATTCTTTTTCTTTCGCACCGGAATTCCGTCCATCAATGAGAAAGTTAGCACTCCAAAAAGGGAGACAAACAAACAACCGATACTTTCCTTTTACATTGAATGCATATATGATTCTTTGTCGAATGGTATTCGAAATTATTCACAGCATTCAAAGGGAACAAGAATATGTAAATAGGTATTCCCTGCAGTCGAATATTATTTTGTTAATTCTGAATTTACAATTATAATTGCAGTTGCAAGTGAAAAAATTCTGTCGATTGAAATTAAAAATGAAAGTTTACTGCGAGAAGTGTAAGGATAAAAGGGCGCGAGATTAAAAATCCTAGAAAATAAATTCAAACGCGGTCGCTTTTACTCCGAAAAAAAACTGCACTCAGTTCTGCTCTTCGTTCTTTAAAACTGGAGAAAATTTCTTTAATATATTCATAAAATCGAGAAAGAATCTCTTTCTACTATCACTCTCTCAAAAAAAAAAAAAAAGAGATCGGTAAAAGTAAAAAGCAGTAATAACACGCTATGTAAAGCGATAAAAAGAATGAATTTAATAAAGCAGAATAAGGACACGAGTTAATAAAAAAGTTAATAAAATTAATAATATTAAAAGCGCGTTTAAACGAGAATTAATAAAGAAATTCCAGCATTAAAATGCAATGCACGAACGCGAGGAGTAACATTATACACGACTGATACCGTATGCATATGTATATATATACATATATATATATATATATATATATATATTGGAAAGTGTGAGCTAATATGGATTACGACCTCGATATCAAACTCGATTAAGATTCGTTGGATGACAAGCTCGTCGCCAGAGAAACTTCCCCCTGACCTTCCTCATTAATATTTATAATCACTCGTGTGACGTATCCCGTTCATTATCATCGCGATTAATGCTGAATTAGGTTGCTGCGATCCACGCGTTGAAATCACCGTCGTTCGTAGCACTCCTCATCGCTTCTGCTTCAAAAAAATTCTTTCCGTTCAAAAAATTGAAGAAATTCTTTCAAACGTATTCATAATGCATCTCTGATGTATCATAATAAGAGTATAAATCTTTGAAATCTTTATGAATTTTATACTTTGAAATGAAATCGGATTATAAACTCTCGCGAATCAAAAATTCTGGCATTACCTTGAATTTAAATACTATAAACGCAATTTTCTGCAAACTAACGCGTTCATCAGGGATGTAATTTGAAGGATTTTATTATTAGACTGCGGATTTTTATGGAAATTCATATTTTTGCGAAGATAATTTAAAGAATAGAACCTAGCTAGAGATTTATTCACTTGTTACAGACACTGTGTTTTAAATATTTTATATATTTACGTGTATTACGCGTATCTTATGAATTTTGGTATCTTGGAATCTTAATCTTTCAGATGCAAAGAATTTTTTTCTAATAGAAAAATAGAACGTTCCATTTTAAACATCTTTCGTAACCTCATTTTCGAGGTCTCACTACCGCTAATGATTCCTCGTTAATTGCGTTAAGTTGTAGTAATTGATTTCTACTAACGAACATTTACCCCAGTTCCAATTTTACTTTTCTCATTAACTTTTACGATTTAACTTATCTCATAAAATGATTTTATAGAATCATGTTTAATGCCGAGTGCATAAATTACATTAAGTTCGATTAATTATATTATGAAAAGATTTTTTTTTTTAATTCCTTTCTCTACAATACAAATACAATACATAAAAGTTCATGTCGTTAAATTTTTTTCAGCAAAAAGCTCTACATTAAATTGTAAGTTAAATTTATTAATTCCCGTTGTTAGTGAGATAAAATATTATTATGAAGTTCGAATAAATCTGATTTTTAATAGAGTTTGTTAAATTTACTTAATAACTTTTCAGAGTAAAGAGTTCAAGAAGTTTATTAATATTTAGGATATTATAATTAACAAAATATTTAATATAGAACTTTCATATAGAATTTCAGAATTTTATTTTGCTATAATTATTAATTTCGTTAATTGTAATTATTAATTATCTTTTAATTTCCTGTGATTTATTAATATATTCTAACGTTAGAAATCGCAATAGCACAAATCGATTCAGCGTGAAATCGATCGCATTTCGATCTCGGAATTCCGCACGTTTCTCCAAAACGAACGTGAAAAGGATTCTAAGCGCATCGATCAGGAAATACTCGTTTCCACGATGACTCGGAAGCATAAGCGATTACCTGGCGACACTGGCACAGAATAAATCCAACGTTCAGACGTTCGATGGCTTTTTGCTTGTGTTGCACTTTCCTTTCGACACCTCGTGCAAAGCAAATCGCTGTCAATCGAGTTGACCTCGATCGAACGAGAAAATCGAATTCTAGGTGACTCGAACATCGTAACACTCCTACAAACAATCGAAAAGCAAAGTGCGCTGTCGTTCATAAATATCTGATCACTCTGGATCGATTTTTAATAGTGGGACACGAATTTTATCACAGTATTACACTCACAAATGTGTTGTATTATATGTGCTATTGTGTATTTGAACAATTAAGAGTAGAAAACTTTGAAAATATCACCTAGAATGTAATCTCCTAGCTGTTTTGTAATTCACAAGATCCACCTCTGCAACTTAGCTTGTTTTAAAAGTCAACTTGTCGTTATGCAAGTGAATTTATTAACACCCCGACTTGCTAACAACATTGGCTCGATGTAGTGCAAAAGAGCCGTTGAAAAATACGCTTTATATAATTTAATTGACTGTAGAATGTAGAGCATAGCAATTAAAAAGAAAAAGAAAAAAAATTCCGGTTGGTACCTAAACCAACATCTAAATTACCTAAACTATACTGTATAGTTATCTATATGTTACAAATTATCTGAACTCTACTATAATATATCTAAATTAACAAATATTTAACTCCAAATTAATTAACAGGTAAAATTCGCCGTGCTTTTTACAAAATATTCGAAACATCTAAGAAAGAAATTCCAATAGAGAGAGAGAGAGAGAGAGAGAGAGAGAGAGAGAGAGAGAGAGAGAGAGAGAGAGAGAGAGAGAGCTAGAGAGAGACGATCGAAAGCTTGTTCTCGAAAGCACGTCTCTGGTCTTCTCAATCTCCATTTACCCGGCAATTATGCCAACCACGCAATCTCCAGCAACAGATTTTCTGCTCCGAATCTTTCGAAAAATGCACTCGGTGGTGCACGCGGTGTATATTTTAACGCGTAGCTAGCGTTGTTGCTACAAAAGCGAATCGGTTCTCTAAGTGATTCCAGAATAAGGGGCGCGTCGTATACGTTTCTCCTCTTTGCCTTTTATCTCGCAATTATTACTCTGTCTTTGTCCACGAACAATCGCGAGTTTCTCCAATCAATCTCGATGACGACTCGCGTTAAATCCCAAACGAACTCGCAAGCATTTCACACTATCGTTTAAAAATACGTTTCATGATGGACGAAAGAAAGTTTAGACTTTGCGTATGAAAGACATAATAATTATTATATTATTGTATAAATAATTGTGTGCGTGAAGACATTGATATTTGAAAGTATTCTATACTATATGAAACATGTTACAATATTATATTACATTATTGTACAGAGAATATTCTGACAGCAACCATAGAAGCATTTTTATGCGCGTTGCATAAAATATTTTGAAATTTTATTTTACAGTGTAACCAGGAACGATTGTTGTAATTACGCTGATAAAATTTGTGTTCGAAAATTATAAAATATTTATTGAAAGCATGTATCTACTGGAAGATTAATATGCCGATCACTCTTGACAGAAAGTGGACAGAATCATCATATTTGATCACAGAATCTCAAATATAATGATTCATTCTGTATAATCACAGGACATTGCTGTTTGTAGGGAATGAAAGAAAAAAATCAAATATTGGAAGTAGAGTACTTGTAACATTTAGTTGCGTGAACGAATTAGACTTAATTACGCTCGTCGAAATATGAAATTACCTGAACGTCCGGAGGCTAATTTATTAATTATCAGTTCTACAAAAGAAGAAAACTCCCTACTTTTTCGAATTATCCAAGTGAAAGTTTGTGTAGAAACTTGTGTAGAAACTGCAAACGAAACGGGGGGATCTTCGTTTTCCTGAAAGTACCGCAAAAACCAACCCAATTTTATTTTCCTCGCCTCGCGGCAAGATCACGCGAAGGAAATCTTCGGAGTGAAATTCGGAATTCAACTGCGATACATTGTCCGTGAAACGGTTTCACGGTGTTAATAGAACGATATTTCGAGGTTTCCCTTTCCACGGGAGAGCTACTTTCAATAGAAGTGCACACGCCCCTGTCTATCTAATTAAGGCACTCTAGTTTCGATTTCATATCAGTCATTACGCGCGTGGTTGCTGGACAGAATTAAAATCACGGTGGTCACGCGGTTTCGCCACTCTTTTGCTGTCTCTGGCGTGATCAAATTACTGAATCTACGTGCTTGAATTTGTCGAGAGACACTTTCATGGATATAATTTTCTTTTTTTTTTTTTTTTTCTAGAAATATTAACATAAATGATAATATTGTAATATTTTATTTCATAACAACGCGCGCCGTTTTGTTATTTTTCTAAACTGTCTTAATATTTGGTCAATTTTCAACGAACACACACTCGAATAAAATAGTGTTTGTAGTAATGTATATTTACCAAATTTATAAAAGATGTGTACGTGTATTTCAGAAGCTTTGCACTCATACATATCATATATATTATTCTATACAACTGTAACTGTGAACACACGTATCATACGATGTATACATATATATTCGGTATAAATAGATGCTTTAAAATATGTACGTATATAGTACATAGTTCACATGGTGACGTACATTCAAATCACAACGTATGAGCACGAATCATATGCATATATGTATAATGTAATATGAATGTTTATAGTTTGTACATATAACATGATATTAATGTCTTCTTCCATATTCATATAAGTGTATATATGAATATATGTACACATGTAGAGTTTCATCGCGTATTTCAAAGCATTTATATATATTGAATATTTAAAAGATATAGCTGAATTCATATTGAATACAAACGTACATATGAATATTATATATTGTAAAGAATGCAAAGCTTCGAATCTCTTAGAAGATTAATTTCTCCTACTCCACGAATCGAAAATGTGATCCGAAACTAACAAGTAGCACCAATGATAGTTGCAACAATGAGAATGCTCGAGCATTCGAGCCGAACCGATTGTGAGCTGAAGCTTCGTTTCGCGTTAACGTTCGAGTCGGAGGGTTCACGGCTGAATAAAACAGCACGTACGACCCTCCCGTGGTGTTCGACGAGAGCACATACGTATGTACATATATATATATATATATCGGCAGACAGCCAGTGGAAAAAGCGCGCAAGAAATCGTGGCCAATTACGCAACAATGAAAGTTCATAGTCGTATTTCGTATCTCTCGGCCAGTGCAGAAGTTAATGACAGGATCGACGCAAGAAAAGGTTTCTAGCCGCTTGGGAAATCGCCGAGCGGCTCTAGGCTGGATTTACATGGAATTATATGCGCGAAATGAAACACACGTGGCCGCCAATGCACGCGCGTGCAGTCGCTAATTTTACGGATCTCGGTTGACGAAACGAAAAATAATAAGAACACGTTGGAAACAGTTCGGAGAGCTGTTTTAAATTGTCGAAACTGTCTTTTATGCGCACAGTGAGAAGCGTCACTGTGTACACATAACATGATACTTTAAACTACCATAACTTTAGCGAAAAGGGATCATGCACTGATCTATTTGATCGTTGGTTTCAAAACGTGGAAACATTCTACAGAGTGAGCCAGAAATCACTTCCTACTAAAATAAATCCGTAATTTTTAATTTAATTTAATTTAAAATTAATGAAATTCTGTAGCATCTGTATAGTGAATGGATAAGCTTGGTGGTTTCAACAATTGTGTAATATAAAAATTGCTTCGCGAGTTGATAGGTTTTTTACAAAACAAATATCACAAGATTACAGGGTAATTCCATGTTTAGTTAATTTTTTATCATTTTAAGAATCGATACGCTTGACATAAGACATAATCGCAGTTCAAAAAAGAGAAGAAACACTGTTTCGTAGAAACATTTTGTAACATCCGTTAACAATCCGAATTATCAGTAAAACCAGTCGAAGCTGTACTCCGAATCCTCTTCTCGAACTCTGTCTCTCCTTCGCTATTACGCGCCGAATGTGTATCGAACGCGCACTTATTCACACGCGGTGCACGCAACGACGAAAAGAAAAAACAAGAACCGCGCTTTTGAAAGCGCGACCGAGCGCGATTTTCACTGGGAGATTTTCCGCTCGCGGCCGATTAAAATCGAAAGTGTATCATAACGCGCCACGAAACACACGTAAGACCGCGCGTTTCGACGTTTCCCTCGTTATGTCTTTTTTCTTCGCGCCCTCTGCTCGGTTCCTTGCTCATTTTTCGTCGCTACATTAACGGTAGAATTACTAGCGATTAGAATTACGAAACTCGTATCGGAGAAATTTTTGTTTGCAGTTGCTCGCGGGAGTGTCCGAACAGTTCTAGAAACTTTTCATATTTTTATATTATTGTTAGCGTTGTGTGAAACGTTTCGAGGTACGTTTCATTAACGTAGTGTATTTCATAAAAATTTATATAAAATTTCCATAAAAAAAAGAAAAATCAGAGATAAGTCATTTGGAACGTTTCAGTATTGATTGTAAAAGCGTACGCGTTGAGCAATTACCCGCATTCAATCGCATTCCGTCGCTTCTGACACGATTTTTCCGAGAAATTCTTGTCAACCGAAGGGATGGAATATCTTTTCACGTCCCAGGGAAATTCTGGAGAAATCCTGAAGATTTTATGATCGAACGGAGAAATGGAAGCTTTGAGGAAGAATTGAAGATAATGTAACAGGGTCGAATATGCATATGTATATAAAAGATCATAAAGTTTTCGAAAGTGGGAGATCCATGCTTTAAAATAAGTTATCATTCACTCATTTATTTTCAATAATTTTCCAATCGAAAGTTTAATGATCTTTTAATCTACTTAAAATTCCAACACTGGTCAAAGACCAAGTATTATCTTCTTTTTGCTTTCTTTTGACAAAACATCATACATCCCGTTTGTTTGCACATTTCTGCAAACAGCAAACAGACTGGAACACCCGTTAGAGAAACGCAAAAGACGCGCAGAGAAAATCGACAGTCTCCAAACAGGTGGAACAGCTTGGTGATTTGGAGGCAGATTGAAAACTTCCGAGGGTTTTGAATATTTATACTTGTTCGTGTTTGCTGAGGCTACGACTCAAGCAACGAGGGAAACTCTGGATTTCAAAAGTCGGGAAATCCGGTGTAAAAGAGGGAAGAAATCGGGAAAGAGAAACAAACGATGGGGAATAATGGTGCGTGGTAATTGCAGAAAATAATTTTCTGTTCCTTTTTGCAGGTCATATCCATCAAGCCGGGTCTCTTAAGGGATTTCTGCACGCCCCAGAATCTGGCGACTTGGCTGCCTCTGGTGAAGGACACCCTGCTGCCGGTGTTTTTGGCGTTGTTCGACAAAATGTTCTGTCGCTACGTGGCAAAAGTGTACACGAAACAGGATCACGCGAGGAGATTGTCTCACGGTAGGTGGTTCTGCGGAATACATGTACGGAAATCAATCAGGATACTTGTGATTTGACGATGGAAACTGTTGCTACAAGAGTTTTATAAAAGAACAGGGAACTTAATTAAAAAAAAATACGAAAATTCAAAACCTAATATAAAAAGAAATGTAAAAATTCGTCGTCAAGTAATCTCCTATTTTCTACTGTATGAAAATTAACAAATATATTCTTGTAGGGTAACCTAATGCCTATAGATTTTGTTGCTTTTAAAGAATCCCGCGTTAAAATACGATTATTAGATTCGGCCTTATATTATAGATATTTCCTCGAGGGATGGTTTGGATCGATTGCAGAATGAAAAATGCAACGCAGTTGACCCAGAGTGCACGCGTGGGAACCAAGTTGCATCGAACGCGTAATCGTCAAGGAGAAATATCAGTTACGCGACAGTCGATCATCTCGCAATCCTGCTAACCGCATACCGCGCGGTTAATTTCTCTCTTACTCGCGCCATTTATTCGTATTTTCATTCCTCCCTCTCTCTCTCTATAAAACAACACTCCAATCATCTCTCGATGATCGATCGTTCCGATATTTTTGTGATTGTGAAACGAAAGAACAACAATTCTTCCTTGGCTTCTTTTTACGCGTATAAGTACTTCTGTTTCTCTTTCTTCTTTTCACGTGCAATAACGTGATAAAATGAAAACACAGAGTGCAACATCGGATATAATCTTTTAGAATATGATTTTACAATTTATTTTGTGAAATATAATTCAGAGTATAATTTTAGTTCTTTTATTCTATAAATAAGATTTCATTCCATAAATTAGATTTTAAAATATTATATCATATTAAGTGTAATAAATAGATTAATAATTATTACATTACGAATTAATTAATATTCATTAATTTAAAATTTTTTTCATTATTGCATGTCTGGTTTATAATGCAATTAATTACATCAATAGTCGATGGATTTTTTGCCATGTGAAATATGATTCGTTTCTTCAGTTTTTAAACAATCGTCCTACTTGCTCTGAGATTTTCGAGCAGGTGTGTGCACCTGTATGTACATATGCCTGTGAAATGATTTATCGTCCGCGAGAAGGTAACAAAGCCCGGGTTTTCACTGTGCGTTTTCATTTCGCGGCTCGCTAATAGATCGCGAAGCGAGCGAGTATTTTCGCAACCGGGGAGAAATTGCGGCGGCCCTGTTTCTAGACGATTTCACGAAAAAATCTCACCTTGTTACGCGCTTTTTCAGGCGGCATCGACGGCAAGTTTCGCCATTTCGAGCATGACGCCGAGTACAAACTGCAGTTGAACCTGAACCACGGGCTCAAATTCCCCTTGACTAACGGAAGCCTCTACGGCCGGTTGCACAATCATCAGAACAGAGGCAAGTATATACATATATTTACAATGTAAAACGTGCACCAATTTTCCGACACGCTTCCTCGGCTACTTCAAATTTGTTGCTTCTTCTCTCTCTCTCTCTTTCTTTGTTTCTGTTTCTCTTAGAGATTTATGTAGAATTCCCTCACACGCTGACATTTACGTTTGTTACCCATTGGCACGCTCTGCGTTCAGTTACGCAGCGATTTGTTACCGCTGGACTACGGATTTTTATGCATTTATGAGAAACTGGAAGTTGCGCACGACGTATGGAATACGCGAAAGTGTATAAAATATGTGTAACGTGAAGCATTTAGCAAATAGAACAAGTTTCTACATGAGTTCTCTGTTTCTTTAAAAGCTTTTAAACGCATGAAAATCTACAGTCTGATATAATATATTATAATTATTACGAATTTAATCAAATCAAACAACAAATCTTGGTCTTTATTAAAAAGTCCCTGAATCTTCCAACACGGCGATTTCGTCTAAACTTGAAAAGATCTACCGGTTAAATCTTCCTCGATGGCTTCTTATCCACGGATTCTCTAAGGGGGTCATTTCGTTGGATACTCGAACAAGTAGCTCCCAGTAGGCTACTATCTCTCGACTCGGAACACGCTCTGAATTTTTGATCTGGAGGCATCGCGCGACCCGGTTAACACGCGTTAGGAATTTCGTGAGACGATAATCTTTCGCCGATAGAAAGTGCCGTTTCCTCACGAACGATAGCACAAATACCATGAATTATTGACCACCGTGCAAGTGGAAGTCGATACTCTCGTCGAATTTCAATTTACAAATTTTACACTTTAATCGTCACAGTTCAGAAGGAAAGTTCTTAACTCGGCCATTAACTGAAACAAGAAAATTTACTGACAAAGGTTTCAAAGGAGCTAAAAAAAATAATCGATGTTCTTCAACATTAATTCTTTCATTCTTTTTTAGCTGATGAACGTATAACATGAATTGAACGTTAAAATCGTACATGTATAATTAGACATTAGATTTTTTTTCTTAATTTTATTACACGAAAACACATTCTTGGAAGAATGTGAGAAATAAATTTTTTATTTTCAACGCTAGAACTGTAACTATTTCATGCAGTTCAATATCTGCGTTCTATATTATATCATAAATTTTTCCCTGTTCCTTGCATTTTTATTCCTCTATTACAAATTATATACTTTAATCGTCATCACAGTTCAGAAAGAAAGTTCTTAACTCAGCCATTAACTGAAACAAGAAAATTTACTGACAAAGGTTTCGAAAGAGCTAAAAAAAATAAATAATTATCATGTTGCAGGCAAAACTGGTACGATAACGATGGGGATACAGCACTACCCGAGAACACAATCGCTCAACGAAGACAATAATTACGCTTCTCTTCCCGCAGAACTCTCTTCTTTCACCAGCTCGACCTTCGAACCACATCACGAGACGAACGTCGTCGATGCAACGAGAAAGAACACCGTGGATCAACAAAAGAAATGTCCAAGACCAAACGAAAGTTTCCTGGAGTTGCCTGGAAGTCGTCGGAAAATCGGCAGCACCGACGTCTTTGGTCAGAATATGGAGAATCTGGTCCAACTGGACGACCCTTGTAGCAAACGGAAGTTCACAAAAAGTTTAGACGAGATCCGTGAAGAACCTCCGAGGAGGCACGCGAGAAGCGCGCTTGGATTGGAGAATCTAATTATTGGTTTGGATAACAATCTCCAAGAAGAGCCACGCTGCCCTAGAATCGCTCTGAGGAGAAATCAGAGCTTCGATCATGCTAGATGCCAATCGTAAAGATTATATACATATACATATATTGATTTTGTTGAAACTCGTATCGTTAAACGCCTTTTGCACGATGTTTTATATCAGCGAAATTTTGCAAGTTACAAAAGTTACTAATATTGATTCTCAAATACGACACTATAGATGACTATAACAATTTATGCTAGATTATTAAGATTTTGGTTATTAAATTAAATTAAAATTAGTAATAAAATTGGATCAAATTAAAAATTCCAAAATTAAATAACATAAAAATACAACGATACTAAATTATAATAAATTCTTGCATTAGAATAATAAGTTTATATAATAAGTAATAACTTATACAACTAATAACTAATACTTGCTAAATTGTACAAGAAGGTGCAAGTAAGAATCTTGTATGCACTTTTTATGATATTTTATAATATTTCAGGTATCATCGACCAGCATTGGACTCGAGGACATACGACTTGAAAAAGCAAGATCAGAAGAAAGAGCAACAAAGTATCCAGAGACAAGAGACTCAGGAGGAAGGCGATGGCTATGAGACTTCTGACGACGAGAGCTGCGACTTGGAGAACGAAGATTTCGACACAATGAGCTCCTACAGGAGCAGAAGTAGAAGCTGTTGCTCCGTAACTACAGTGGCTAACGACGATTTCGAATACTTCCAACGTAAGGGAACTAAGGTAACATTCCCAACACCCATTTCATATCATCGCCAGATTTTTTATTCGAGCAAATTGAGGTACATTTCGCAACGAAAATTTGCTGGAATAAACATTTTCATTCGACACTAGGACTATCATCGATTAAAACACAAAATTTTATTTCACAACTATAAAAAATTATAATTTGGTCATTTTGACCACTTCTAGGTAGTTAAAAAATAAAACTATTTTAAAGAAATATGATGTAATTTAAAATTAAGCCATTTTTTAAGAAAGAGAATATATACATAATTCCATAGATAAAAATTCCTATTATTGAATATATTATAAACATACCCATACGCAGTAATGAAGAAAGTTTTGCGCGAAGATCATTGGAATTACTTCATCAAACACATTCGAATTGGCCTTTCGTCGATTGCATAACAAAGGATCGTGAGAACGTGCTGGTTTTGCAGGTGGAACTGCTGCCCTCGAAGAGAGCCAACGAGGTAAAGGTCAGCATGCGATCTTTCACGCCGAGGATCATCGAGAACAAGACGGAAGAGAGGAGGAGCAATCCTGTGGACACGAAGCCCAGCATACAGTCGTATCACTTGAAGAAAACGAGAATAGGTCCCGGCTACTCGATGAACGATCTCGACAAACTGACGATCGAACGAAAGATGCCGAATCTATCGATCGAGAGCCTGAAGAGCACGCTGAAGAACTCGGACGTCAGCTATTTGGACAATGGGGACATTTGCAGACACGACATTGGCGGATCTGCACCTGATTTCAAGAAAATCTTCGTTACTGAATTTATATGAAATTTCCAAAGGTAGAATTCGTATTTGAGATTTTATTAGAGTCGGAGAATCTTCATTTTCTAAGATTTTAAATCATTTCTTTTTTTTTTTTTTTCTTGATAGAATTTGACTGATTCGAGGATTCAAAAATATTAATTTAGATACTTCTACAAAGGTATTAATTTTCGAACTGATTGAAAATGCCAATTTTAAGTTGAGAATTTATTATTTCCTAAGAAATTTAGATTTCTGGGCTTAAAATTCGCATTTTATAATTTTCTGTTGGTTTAATATACCATTTTTTTGACATAATTAAAAAATACCAATTTTAAAGTCAGAACAAATTAGCTATGAACGAAGTCAGTATAATTCAATTTTTGAGCTTGAATTTAATCGTACGAATACTACAAGTAAGATACAAAAATGAATACAAAAATAAGATACAAAAATCAAAAATTTAGAATGAAGTCAGTATCAATGAAGATAATAACAAGCTTTAAAATGAAGTCATTATCAAAAAGAAAAAAATATTGGCTAGTAAAATATTTAGTCGATGATTTTAATTTAAGAAAAGTCTTTGGAAAACGTATTGAATGAAAAGATGATAGAATGACAGAGAACGATAAGGAGGATTGTACAAAGTGTTCATTGTAATATAAGGAAATATTTTCTTTTAAGAAGCTATATGTTGTACAGAAAGAAGGCGAGTCATTTCTAAAGAGAAGTCTAAAACTTTGGCACGAGTGCAATGGAAAGACTGTACAAAGTGTTCTTCCGCAAAAAAACGTGTTCTAGAAAAATTAGGACTGATCTTGCAATTAAATATGTTGCACATATACAGAGTGTTCCAAAGTTTAATATTCAAACTTCAAACCAATTTCTGTTAAAAATTTTATAGGCGTAAAGCAATATATTTTCAGAGATTCAAATGATTTTTCGAAAAATATATAAATAAAAGTTTCTATACTCTATAAAATATTTTTTTTTTCATCTTTGATCGAAATTTTATGCTTTAGTCGTCAGTAACTTTAGTGTTAACAAAGCATTTGTGAACTTTTTTACTATTTTTATCTCTAGAACTCACCTGCGAAGTTTGTTACTCTGAAACACCTGTATAATATTAGAAACATGTTTTATAAAATATACAGAACTTCCCTTCGCATAAAAAAGATCGTTAAGGCTGTAGAAAAGTTTGCTCTTTCGAGGAACGAAAGACCTAAGGTAAAATTCGCAAGGCAATCTCCTGCAATTCCTTTAAGGCTGAGATCTAGAAAATTATATAACAGCAACGCGGAAGTAGTCGGATTGGAAAGTCGGCAAGAATGCAGCCAGTCAGGTTAAAGAACTTGATTAATTCAATTGTTAGTTTCTTGTTTTCTTGCTCGATAGCTATTGGCTTTTCAAGCTTCGAGTAAAATGTAATCACAGTGTAGAAAGATCCTTTTAAATCTTTCCAAGTCCTCGTATAGGTCTAATTGTCGATATTTCTAGATTAAGATTCGGTAACATAAAATACTGTACGAGAACGTGTGTGTGATGTGGGGAAAAGTATCGATTGAATCGAGATTAGTTTTTTGTTTTGTCGTTCAACGTTTGAATTAACGTATTTGTTAGGTTAAAATTCAATTTTATTCTCCGCGACATTGAAGGAACGATAGAGTGATTCTCCTAAGTATTCCCAAGTCCTCGAAATGATGTTTCAACAGCAACGAATGGAAACTCTGTTTGAAAATCGCAAAAGTGTACAATACAAAGAAACGAAAGTCAATTATTAATTCCTCGTTATCTCCTTCGTCAACTATTAATTTCAATGATACGATACAAAGAAGACCGATACAAAAAAAAAAAGATCTCTTCGAAACCCCATATCTAATATTGATATTTGAACGATTAAAAAATCGTACGAGCAGCATTACTCGCGCGAGAAAACAAATGGAAAGAAAAATTCGTGACGAAAAAGGAGAGAAAGAGAGAGAGAGAGAGAGAGAGAGAGAGAAAGAAAGAATGAAAGAGAGAACTGGTTCGAAGCGGTGATTCTGCGTTTTAATAGAACGATACATTGCGGTGCGTCATCTGTCCATAAATCACGACCGCTCGGACGTAATAACTTATGGGTCTGGAATCGAAATTGCAACGAGGCTGAGTTACGATCCGTGTAGATACCAGACGAAGTCTACTCTAAACAAAAACGCCTGTAAAATATGCGCAAAATATGTGCTCCCGTTATTCCCGGAACATCCACCGTATCGACCGTTCTCGTTCGTTTACGTAACGCGCGACACGTTTTAGAAAATCGCCTTCGATTATTGTATGCAAGATCGTTTTTTTCTTTTTTTCTTCTTCTTGTATATATCTTGTACATTTTGTACGCTACTATTTAATTCGTTAAATATATATATATATATATATACATATATGTATACGTGGCAACATGTGTGTGGTCGCAGATACGTTTACCCTGTTCAACTACTTGTCAATTCCTTGGTCGATTAGAGAGAATAATTGAATGATATTTGTAGAAAATGTTGTAGGTGCCAAAATTGGAAAATTTCATTTTTTTTATTGAAAAATGTTTTATTTTTCTTCTGCAAGTAGTAGATATCTATAGTGCTAAAATACAACATTGCTGATAAATGATTAAGACTCGATAACATTTTTCTTCCTCCTGAAGAATTTTATATTTTGGCATTTACAATGTTTTCTACAAATATTCTTCAATTAGATGTTTCGTTTATGTTGATTATTAAATATCTAGTGCCTTAAATATAAAAGACGCTTGTTAAATACCTAGCATCTTAAATAGATAAGTAATTTTATTGAGGGAGGGCAATCTTTTTAGTAGTTGGTTTAAAGTGACGAATATTGTGATTCATGATCTCTATTCCTCGCGATCACTGTCCTCAAGTTGATTTAAAATGATGAATATTGTGGCTCGTAACCTTTCTTCTTTACAATCATTGTCTCCAAATTGGTTTAAAATGATGAATATTATGATTCGTGATTTTTGTTCCTCGTAAACATTGTCGTCTTTTCGAAATTTATTTTATAAAAGAAAGGTATAAAAATACTTATATTTTAGCCCGCGAGCTTTTATTTAAACAGTTCAATTACTTTAATTTTTAACAATTTAATTTTTTAAAACATACAGTGTAAAAATAAAAAAATTAACTCGACGATTCATAAATTCTTCACAAAGGAAAAATGTATTTCTTCAATTTTTTACAAAGGAAAAAAAGTTCTTTACAAAGCAAATCGAAGAACAGAATTTTTCTCACAACTTTACAAAAATATAAAAGTTCGTGAAACCACGGTAAAATCTCCATCTTCTTCGCAGATAAATATCTCGTTCAATCTTTTAGCTAGACATCAGGATTGAAGGCGATTCGTATAATCTTCTCGCAACAATCTGATCGTAATAGAACGTACACGCCGTCTAATTATCTAATTATCGTCGCTTAATTATCTAATTAAAATGTACGCTGCGTTTTATTACGCTAAACGTTGACTAGCAATACACTGTTTGGCATCGTTGATCGTAAACTTTAATTATGCATCTCGTCAGTGGCGTAGAAACTGATTATCCGTTCGTGAAAAGAAAGGATGTGTGAGTATATCTGTCTGGGGCTGAGATCGCGTTATTGGCACGTTGAAACGTCGATTAATTGATCCCCGACGTTTCGATGTTGCATGGAGCGAACAGATCGAACGTGTCAATTTGTCAGAGTGATCCTCTCTTCGAATGTGTATAGTCTCTGATTCTACAGTTTCGATTAATCGTGGAGCATTTACAGAAACGATAGAATGTTAAAAATAATATTAAGTAACTAATAACGAGTAATTTATTCTTCTGCGTGAGTTGTAACTGATTGATTGAGTATTTTGGAGAATATTGAAATACAATGATGGACGAAAGAAAGTT
Source organism: Frieseomelitta varia (assembly GCF_011392965.1). NCBI lineage: Eukaryota > Metazoa > Arthropoda > Insecta > Hymenoptera > Apidae > Frieseomelitta > Frieseomelitta varia. Next base: position 41,086 of record NW_025110594.1, on the reverse strand, counting down.
TAACCGAGTTTGTATAAAATATCTTTTCCATTTTAATTACCTGTCTGTAAGAATATATGTGTGTAATTGAGTGAACTGAAGAACAGTGTGATTCCAAAATTATAATAATTATATATAATTAATAACTTCACTTTTTGTATTATGAGAATGCTATTAATTTTGCTAGTAATTAGTGTTTCGACAATTTGAACATGATTTCACATGTTTAAACATGTATTTTCATAATGTTGAACTTGTACTGTCTTCCTTCTCACCGATTTCAATTATATCATATATTCGCATTTCCTATAAATTATAACTTACAAGTTTTATAAAATTACCACGATTTTCCCTCGATTTACTGTTTAAACTTTCTTTTGGCCGTCTTATTTCTGTCGACTGTGAATTTTCTTATGCAGTTTCATATATTTATCGACATAATTAACGAATATACTGCTCCAAAATACTCATAATTTAAAAAATAAAATATCGAATAACATTCAAAATGATATAAAATATCCAAAATATATATAGAACATTTTCTTTGATCTTGTTCCTTTAGTTTCGCAGACTTAATAAATAAAACCTAAATTCGTTTCATTCATTCAGACACTTACAATTAGTTTTGAATACTCTACAAGAATATATTTCATCTACTCTTTGCAGATTTTATGCACTTTCTTATACTTTTTGATACTCTAAAACCCTCACAAGTGCATTATTAAAATCATTAGACTTATTCTTACGAACTAAATGCAAGATTTCTTTAATCTACTAAATATTACAATAAATACTTTGCTTTGAATATTTCATATATTCTCACACATACTCTATGCATTTCTGTACTTTCAAATCTCCCACGTAGTGCATAAAAGTATAATTATACCCTATCATTAAATATTACATTCTCTTCATTTCGTCGAAATTGCTCTACGCCACTGTATAAATAGAAATTATGCTGACTTTGGTTAAGAAAAAAAAAAAGGGAGAAAAGAAATATTGCAACGTAGATCGAGAAGATTGATCATGATATCAATGGCCCCCGTAGACGAGATCATTTCCGCGAAAGATTGCCTCGATCATCAACTTCCGGTTGAACTTTCCTCCCCTGGACTCGACGATCGCCACTAGTTGCTGATATCGCTTCCATGCGGTCACCGAGGCCGCTTCCCCTTCCGGCGTGTTCTTAATCTTGTGATACACGTCCGTACTCCTGACCGCAGACTCGGAAGTCTGACAAATGCTCTCCGAATCCGGTATCATCTGAAATTTCACGGAAACACATTTTTTAACTCTCGATTCGTGTTCGTTGGATCGTAATAATTTAAAATGAATTATTTACAACGCTCGACGCTATTTTTTTTTTTTTTTTATTGATTCTATTCGTCTGTTAGAGACATACTTAAATTCATAGTACGCAATATTATTAAAATATGTGAGAAATAAACAGAAATTTACGTATGATTTTTGAAGACTAATAACGAAGGCTAATTTATCGTGATATATTTTTTTTATGATAAAATTTTTACAAAACGACGAAATGATTTTACGATATGTGAATTATTTCTTTCTTGGAAGTTCACGTTTTCCTTTCATTAATTTCGAAATCACTTTAATGATATTTGCATTAATATCTGAAAAACGAGAAGTTTTAAGAAAACTTGGTTCAAATAATACACAGACAACTGTAACAATTATTTTATTTTATGTACTATTATATAAAATAAATAAAATAAAATAGTTGTTACAATTTTTAGTCAACAAATCAAATCGTTAGAGTTAGAAATTTTTGTATAAAAACAAATTTGCACAAAGATCATTTTGATTTACTTCAAGTAATTTTTTACTTGGAGCATCCTCTGAATAAGAGGCAAGAGTCCAGATACTTTCGAGCGATACACTCTTTTAAAGGTGTACATACTCCCTCGTTCATCTTTTGTTCTCATTTAAGGTTTCATCTTCCAGAGAGACTCCTTTCTCGCAAACCATTTTAAAAGCACGTTGCTTTCATTTGCTAAATTGTGCAAGCTCTTAAGCTCGCCAGACGTTATTCCATCGGTAGAAAGAGAATCTAAATCACCAGGCAGTCCTTTTCCACGTCCTGACTCCAATTAAAATTCGCTTTTGTTCTTCAAACACGAGCCCGATTGTATTACAACCGTTCCAGTTAATCCTTGCAGAATCCTTCCTACTTTCTCTCTCTCTCTCTCTTTTCCTATCTATCTATCTTCTTTCTCAACGTTCTATTTTAACGAAATGCTAAACAATTACTAATTACCATGATGAACGATCTTTTCGAAACACTTGCCTCCGAATACAAAGTCTCGTTTAGATTAGTCAAGTTACTTCATCTGAACTTGAGCAATTTAAATTCGAGTAACTTCAGATCTTCTTACCAACGTGAAAATGTTATTCAAGAGTTAGTTACTCGTGCTGCATATTACAATTTGTTTCATTAACCATCACATGTGTACATCTTGGTACAATTGGTTATAAGTTTCAAATTCTATTGGTGTGATCTACTGATGTGTAATATTAATAATAATATTATTGATATATTAATGAAGTTTCAATATATTATATATGCGATACATTCATATTCCTGAGAATATAATTAAATAGAATCTTCTTTAAAAACTCAGATCTAGAATCGTAGATTTTTAGATCCTGCAATTCTTCTATTATTCATTCTATGCAATTTTACAGTTTGAAGATTCCTATAAAAAAAAAAGTGGGATCTCGTCGGAAAATTGTTTTACATATATTAAATATTGCAGAACGTGCTCCGTTTCGAAGTTCCCTGAAAAACGGGCGAGAACCCCGGTGATAACCAGTTAATACCAATCGATACGAGCAATACCCGTTTCGAATGAAAGGACCGAAAGAAAAAGCGGAAAGCGGCAATTGGCGAATTTTCGTTCGCGCGAGAGCGCGAGGAACGCGTTTTCGTTGTTTCGTGCTGTCCATCTTACTCTGTTCCCGCGGTCAGCGGTAGTCGGGGAACAGCGAAACGCTTTTTAAAAGTTGCACCCGCCGAGATAAAGCAACGCGAGCTTTCAGCGCTTTTTTTCCACACGCAATCGAGTCGAGTTGTTCCGAAAAGCTTTGAATAGTAAAATAGAAAGAAACAGGGTGGCGGAGCGTGTGCTGGAAGGGTGAAGGGGGTTGGACAATCGAAGGGAGGGGTGGAGGCGCGTGTGTTGTTCGGTTTTGAAAGTGTAACGCGCCTCGGAGGCCCGTATTTTAGCCGTTGAACCGCCCCGCCGGTGGTTGTGGCACACGGGGGTGAATCTGGCGATGGGGGATGGGAATCCTTAGTAACAGTGTAATGCGGAGTATTGATTTCGTGGAGCCTGGCTTTAGGCTTGTGTTACATGTGTATACACGGCGTCCTACAAACATCGGTCAACCTGAGCAAACGACTGAGAGATCCGAGGGCCGTGATTAAACCGGCCGCTTTCCCGGCCGTGTCGAGCAAATTACAGCGGCCGGTGAAAATTGCTAATAATTAGCCGAGCGATCGGGATAATGGCGCGAGGATTCGTTGGCTGATCAGTCCGTTGCCTTGAATCCCGTTCGGGGGGGTAACCTCGTCCCTTGGCGTCGAATCGACACCGATAATGGGAAAAACTAGCACAACGAAATGATAAGGGTTCTTTGATTTCTTTGGAATTTTTGAATCTGACACTGAGACTGCCAGAGTGGTCAAAGTGACCAATCTGTATGATGTTTTCAGAGCAATTTTAAAGACTTGAGCGTGATTTTTTTGTAAAATATTTTTCTATTCCTTGCGCTCTAATTCCTCTGGTACAATCTTGATGCTTTAAACGGTAGTTCCAATTAATCGTGTGATGAGATCCGCGCAATTCTTGCTCTCGCGTGTAGACACTTTATGATCTTATTTTCTCTAGTTTAGTTCAATGTTCAACGAAACACGAAACTAAAACGCTCCGGAGAAATAAAAGTTTCTGGAGCAGCGTTTACGTAATAAGTAAAGATTCGCGCGACGTCCCATTTTAATTCGTCCTCGCGTGTCTCGTCAGCGATATTACACGAAACTTGGCGAATAGAAGCTTCCCAAGCAAGCCTGTCCGCCGGCCAAGTTAAAACGCTCGTGTTCGCGAATTTTCGAAGAAGATAAATGTTTATCGTTGCTCGGAACGGAAGCGGAAAAAGTTAAAGTGGCTGCCAGAGTCTTTCAAAACTTCCCATAGCCTGTGCTTAAAACTTCCACCAACGTAAATAGAAGAGAAGGATAGTCCAACTGCTTTTTTCCCTCGGCCATAAAAGTAGCAATTCCCGGAGCTACCAGCTCGTCGGGATTATTGTTCCATCTTATATTGACGAGCAGATAAAAACTCGGATCATATTTTCAGCGCAAAATCGCGACTCTTCCCCGTTCAAACTATTCTCGTCTTCTTTTCAATCTTACGAAAACTTGGACGATTCGCAAATAACTGTGTTACTGTACGTGACACTTTGCTGTTTGTCACTATGAAAATGCTCACCGTGAGAATGACAGAAATTTTGTATGACGAGCGATTGAGCACTGACAATGAGTATCAATCATAAGAGATACGTGATTGAATCACTAAATTAATACTCCAATTGAATCATTGAAAGTACCTTTTGTGTTGTGGAGATATGATGTAGAAATTTAATTATAAAAAGAAAAAGCATAATAGTGCCTATATGCACGAGGCACATGGAAAAGAATAAAAATATACTGCAATGAGAACACAGATTATATATTTATATAATTTACTAACATATATTATACCTAGGATAATTATATATTATAGTATGTAATAATATTGTGTAACCATAAAAAAATAATTTCCAAAACTTTTAAAGAAACACTAATCGTCGAAACTTCATAATGGAACAATAAAATCCAGTTTCTTCCCTTTTCTCCCCCAGAAAATATTTCTGGCGTCGTATCTCGAACAAAGTCTTAAACTTTCGAGGAGCGGTTAACAAGTTTAATGCATGCAGTGCTAATTGCGCCATTGAGAGTGAAAAACCTTGCTAAACCACCTAACGACTGGCAATTAAGCTTTGAACTACACCGACTCTCGATGGAAGATCCCTGCACTTGTTGTATTGTACTCTTGTCTTTAATGACAGCGGCAAAAGCTTTAAACTAGATTCGGTAACCTGGCAGGAAATTAAACCTTCAGACTGATGTCTTAATTAATTGCAGCCTCGTCTAATGTTTGATCAACTTTGCTATTCATTCGAGAGTGCAGTGCCTCACGAAAGTATTCGAACAGTTATGAAAGAACTTTTATCAAAACTCTTTCACTAGCTCTTGTATTATATAAAATATTTGGAAATTTGATTAAGACCGTGATATATACGAAAGACGACTATTGTAATTATATTGGTAAAATTTGGAATCTGGAAATTTATATAGAAGTTCCAAGGTATTTAGTGGAAATATACACAGAGTTTTCGATATCCAAAAACTATGTGTGTAATAGAGAGACAAAAATATTTGGTGGTATGAAAACTGATATTAAATTGCATGTAACTAAACAGAAATTAAGAAAATTGTCGGTTTATTTTTGTACATAGGAATGCAACAACATTAGCTGCTGGAATTATCCAACCTAAGGAAATACGTCATATTTTTAGAAAACAGAGTTACATTTAACAGGAGCAGTAAATAAATACAATATATACTTTAGAATAGATTACTCTTACTACTGTAATATTATATAGTACATGTAGTAGTATTATATTATATTATATTATATTATATTATATTATATAGTAGTATTATATAGCACTCGTATTGTGTGTAATACTTCACTGTGTAAATTTCCTCTTGTCCACTAAATATCTTGTAATTACTTTGTATTACATCTTGCACGTGTCTCGTAATTACGCCTCTCTAAATTTGCCTCAAACTTGACCACAGTATATATAATCGTAACGTGACACGGTATACGTAATACATACATTACGTAATATTGCATACGTATGTAATTTCACGTAACATTAGCATACAAGAAACCACTAAGAAAGTATTGATTGAAATTCCAGATCCCGAGGTTCCATTCGGCAAACAGCAAATCAAAGCGAAGCGTCGATGTGAATGGCGTCGTCGTTGAGATTCGATCGGAACTCACCTCGCTTATCGACGATCCTACTCTCTGCTCTGTCTCTTCCTTCGGTCGGTCCAGTCTAGCCGACGAACGGGTTAAGGTCGTTTCTCACGGTGATATACTCGGTGGAATTTGCTCCAAGAGTCGATGGAACGGCCCGCGAGAACGGATTCGGAGTAGAGCACGGTCCAACAGTAACTGAAGGAGGCCAACAAACGAGGCGATCATCAGCTGGTTTCCCGATTACTTTGCCCCCCTCCGCAGGCCACGGGGAACCCACATGTGCCAGCCATATGGTGGGGGGGGGGGGAGTTAGTAGAGGGCTGGAGGAACAACCATGGAGAGCGAACCTCTTTCGTTCGCACCCTCGGCTTCTCCCCCGAAGTCGGCCGGTCTGCTTCCGGTCTTTTTGCTCGCGCGCTAACGACTTTTTAAACCACCGAGGATTTCCTCGGCGACTCGTGTACGAAAGCCAGTAATGTCCATTTGTCTATCTCTGTTGACATGTGGTAAGTTGAAAGATATTTGGACGCTTGTTTCGTTTGTTCTTCCGGGGAGATTTCATGCTGCTTCTGCAAATAATTGCGGCTACGGGACGTGATAATCTGCAGGTCTCTAGAAAATAGAAATATTTGGAGATCTGGCGTTTACTTTGATTAATTTAGTAAGGTCGTAAAGTAAATTTCAATTTGATGCACGATTCGAATATTTGGTGTATAAATAGTGTTGAAATTTATTTTGAGATTTCTAATACTGCTTATTTTAGCGTAATTTATTTGACGTACTGTTTATTATTTATTTTAATTTAATTTCAACACTATTTATTTCGTATTTTCTGAAATTTCAGTATTCAACGCACAACTAATTTAAAATCTAATGAAGAGTAGAATGTATTATAGTTATGTTTTTTAGTAAATTCGTACGTAAAATTTTATTATTTAAAAATTTATTCGTATTCGCTACAAATTGATCAAATATCTGAATACAATTCACTTTTGCTCGTTCTAGGAATTTTAAAATACATTTATCTACTTATCGTAGATAATAACATTTACAGTACACTGTGCAATAATTAACAGGTGTAGCAATTTTCTATCAAAGTTCCATTTTTTGAATTACGTATATTTGTTAAACTATCAATTTGCATAAATATCTATCGTCTAGTAATAACTTCCTGCTGGTATCTTCTGACTGTTTAAACAGACATGCTCCTCGAAACTAGTTTGTCATACTGAATATCGAAGCCTTTAATTAAACTGTCTGTAAACATCGTTGTTCCTGCGTCTGCACGTGGATATAGTTACGCAAGCGAGTTATCGATAAATCGACGTTAATTGCCATCTGGTTTAACCGAGTGACAAGACATGAAATGCTTGGAACTCCAAGCAATACCGTGTGACGTCTTCCCTAATTCGCTTTGTAGATCTTCGTAGAATATCAATTATTCTAGTGCGTTTTCTGTCACCTGTTTCAACCTCTGTTAAATTTCAAAAATCTTCAGAAAATTTCTTGTGAGTTTCAGAATTGTATTGCTATTGTTACGAAAGAGATGAAATATTCAATTAAATGTACATTGCAGTACATTGATCTTAATGATCAAATTCACTATGCAATCTCGAAAATTTTGAGTATTTTATTAATGAAAAGTCACAAGAATATTCTAATCAACAATTCAAATAAATATTATTTTGTTTCAATTGATCAATCAAAACGTGGGTCGTCATTCTTCCGAAATCTTAATTACTTCTCGTTATCGAAAATTCACGTAAATATTTCAAAATATTCTAACCAACGTCTCACAAATATTTATTCAATTTGTAACACAATTGTCAAAATACCTAAACAATCTTAGCAAATTTGGACCGCCAGACTTTGAAGACTTCTAAACTGTTAAAGAAAAATTCGTAAAAAAAATGTCCAAGCAAAATATTCTCGTTGACACGTTTCGCAAATATCGCCCACTGTACGTAGCAGCCATAATTTTTCCATTATTCTCCCATCCGGTTCGTAGATTCATATTGTGGCGAAAGGCAGTGAATTCGCGTGGAGAATGGGTCGGTTCAGCTCGATCTGTCTGCATTCCACGATGTCCACGATATTGTCATGGGGACTTCTGGCAAGCCATTGTGGAACGTCGGGGGAATCGAGTAAATTGGCTGAATTGCCACGTCCGAGAATCGTAGCACGTCGATGCAGACGCAAGATAGAATCACTCGAATTACAGCATAGAATAGTTTGGACAGAGACACTGCTGTTTCCATGCACAATATGCCCGGATCTTCCGGGATCGCTTGGCCGTTTCTCTCGCAGAGAGATCCGACCAAATTAATTGTCCTAGTCTGTGTGTTCTCTTTTTTCCCTTTTTCATACTGAATCACCTTGTTTCTGAAAGCTTGTTCCAACAGATTTCGATTTATATACTCCCCATATTAAAAAATTGAATTTAATTTAATTCGATTTTAAATAAATCTAAAACGTTGCCAATATTCCAACTTTAAATTAAATTTAAATATTCCAACTTTAAGTTGAAACTTCAATTAATAAATTGAAAAAATGTCCAAAATTCTGCTTTGAATATTTAAAATTGGAACTTTGATAGAAAATTGCTTTACCTAATAAATATCATAATATCATATTGCAATAAAAATCTAGAATTCACTTATTATGTTCACTTTGGAATTAAAACAAATTAAATTCATAATAGAAACGTTGAGAAATAATATCCATGTAATATTAGTTGCCATTTTAGAATTAAAGATTTTAGTATTGAGAAAAGATATTCTACAACTTTTGGTCGAAACTACGTGTCTATTTATATTATTGACAGTTTAAATCAATCATCTATAACACCAATCAATATTAAAATTAACATTGACGTAATATTGAATTAATAAAAATTAGTAAAACTCGTGTATATATGAAAATGTATATATATATGATTCTGAAATCAACACAAAAGGACTGAAAATATCCGCAGACTAGTAAAAGTTTTCTGATTCAACATCCCAATCTTTTTCCAGCTTAATACGCGGTTCAAGCGTGTTTCCACGGGGCTTTGAATGTAACGCGAAAGCTATTTTCCTCGCGGCTCGCGAGAAAAGAGGAAAAGTTGCACGGCACGAAGATGTTAGAACAGAAAATGCGATGTGTACGCCGGCAATAAAAGTCTCGCCGCCGTAACTATGAAAGTGAAAAGTTTCGTACAACGACAGATGGTTCCAGCATGTGCAGCGAGTTGAAAGATATTAAAAAAAAAAAAAAAAAAAACAGAGTAGAGAAAATAAAAAGGTCGGACGTTCCCATTGGCGCGATAAAAACCTGGTGTAAATTATCACATGTGTCTCTGTACAAACTTCTATCCGTATATTCTATAATCTCCCTACATTTTCATAGGAAACTCACAGCCTCAGATTAGAATTATCTCGTCGGAAATTTAATCATGCAAATATCTCTCGAAGAAAGAAATTTATTCTTCCTTGTAAGTCGTCTGGAATTTTATAATACTTATAATTAAATATTTAATGAAACAAATTGTTTTAATTGTGATTTTAAACGTGAAACTAATTGTATGGTTTAATAGAATGGAAGAGAAGAAGGATAATATCGACGAACCGTGTCAGGAAATTGATTTCGCTTAAAATAATGGTTGATCGGTACGCGCGAGTGATTATTTCACTCGAGATTTAATTAAATATCGACGCTTGAAAGAGGAGAGGAAACTTTTCATGGAACGACCGACGAAGGAGAATATTAATTGACTGAGCCTGAAAAAATTGATTTCGCTCCAAATATTAGCCAGTGATACGTGCAATTAAAAAGTAGATTACAGAGGTTTCGAAAAATTAACTGTTACGTACAATACAGAAATTATTTGCAATTCTAAACGTCTAAAATTTTGCAAGAAATTATATTTATAATAAAAATAATTTAGATAAGAACTTTCTAAGAAATGATGGATGAAATATTGATCAAATAGATCAGAAGATTTATTTTATTCGAAATAATGATCAGTTGTTCGATGACTATTTCGTTCGATATTTAATTGCGCAAGCTGCAAGAGATTAATGTCTAGAATTTCTAATGATTTGAAGAAATTAGAGACGAAAGACGATATCGATCGGTTGGTTCAGAAAATTGATTTCACTGGAAATCATCGAATTCCCAGCTGCGCCTATTCTTTAATGGCCAATCGGCGCGTGCAGCATAAAGGCACACGACACCACTCTTACAGCTGCCGGAAGTATACATCTGCCGGCTTCTACTAACCGTGTTCGTGGAGCTTGGCCCACCTTTCCACCGCAACGCAGTATTTTTCAAAATTGTTTCGTAATTGTCTCGCAATTCATTTCTCAGTTATTCCGAAAATTCATGATGTTCACGAATGATCAAACTTGAAGTGATTGTACATATTTGATGAAATTGGACTCACTTATCGAACTTTTATCAAAATATTGAAATATCTACTATGAAGAGCTGTGTAGTATCAAATGAAATACTACAAGTATTAAAAAATGGCATGGAATACTGTAAATACTAAAAAATATTACAATGATGTTATAATTCGACTTTTTAAAAAAGGAGAAAGATAAGTGGATTTCATGTATGAGTGTGGAAAATAGATGAAAAAAATATTGTTAATTGAAATGCTTAGATAGATTTACTATCATTTGTCCTTTTTAATAGCAAAGAATATTTTTAAAAATTCCAGGAGACACTTGAGAAAAAGGAAGATAAAGATATTTTCAGGAATTTATGAACATTGTCACATCAAGTGAAAATAGTCATATTTTCTAAAAAAAAAGAAATGTATTTTCATTTAACAAAAGGGTGACCCAGGAGACATTATTATTATAGATAAAAATCAGAAATATTATTCAACTAATGGACAAACTATTGAAAAAATGCATTTCGAAGACTTGATACCATCAAGAAAATCGGTCATCGAGGAGTACTCAGAAAGAAAGAACGACGAGGCTCCTCTCCTGTCTCATTTTGGAAAATCAGAAACATCTGCCAGGAAACAGCGATCTCTGATTAGGGCCTGGCTCGTGCCGCCGCGCACCTTGGCTTCTCGATCCTTCGGAACGATCCAGCGAAAGGTGAAACGATAAAACTTCAAAGACACAAAGGATTCATTCGAGTTCTCTTAATACAAAACAACTTTAAATTAAAAAAAAAAAAAAGAAAGAAGAAGAAAGGAAGAAAGAATGAGACACAAGAGACCATCTCCGAAATTTCATAACTTTTCAAATCTATAACTTCGAGTTGAAAAGAACCGGAAAAACCAAGTGGAACGCGATATCGCTTTCAATTACTCCGACAGTATCGGCGATATCGGAGATTAAATATCGGAATAATTAACTTTACGTGGCCGAAGACAGGCACGCTTCGTCAAGCGCGATACGAGCGGAGGAAACCAGCTCGATAACGACAATGCCGATACTCTCTCGATCGTGAGGAGAATGCCCGGTAACCGGTTCCCGAGTTTAATTAGCGCATTACAAGGGTAGATGCATCGGCTGATCAGCCTTCGATCTTTAAGCAAACTTCCTTTACCAGGCATCCCTGCTGTGGGTGTGTGTGTGTTTGTATGTGTGTGGATGTGTGACGGAATAAAAATTTATCTTTCGGTTAACGACAACGGGTTTATCGTTTCGCTTCCTCGTGTCTCATATACTGACCGTGTTTAATCTTCTTCCAGGGGAAGCCACCAACGTGTTCGTCGCTCGATGCGAGATAAATGAACGCAATTGTTCGTGGACATTCCGTTCTGTGGTGAGGAACAGGGCGCATCTCGAAGAGATAAAGCATCGTGTACGATTATTCATCATCTTGACGGGATCCAGCGGGGAAAATAATTCATCTTTCGTTGATCATTCCGTTAATTGTATGTATGTGCGTGTAAACTGATTGAAATAATTAGCTGATTGTGTACCATGATTTAATTGAATCTCTCTGAAAGCTAAAATGAATAATTTTGTCTCTGTTAATGCTTCAATTTTGCTTGGATTTGTTCAAAAAACAAGTGACTTACTTTCATTAATATGTACGTTTGTTTGTTGCAGGAAGATGATGCGAGTAACGATGAATTCTAAAACGAAATCATGAAATTATGAATAAAATAAAATTGGATAGATAAATGACAATAATAATGAATATAATACATTAATGCATGTAAATCATACACAGCGTGTAAAATATAAAATCAAAAAGTTTCAATAAGTATTATTGAATTCTATTTATATAATTAATTAATTATTCACAGTGTAGTCACAAATAATATTGCATAGATATTCATAGCTCGCTAACTTAACAAATATAAAATTAATCCTACCTAGCACATCAGTCCCATTGAACTCAAACTGTCCGAAAGGTCTCTGGTCATTTCTAGCGTAAGTTTGATTCGTCCCCTCTTAATTTCGTCGATCTCTAATCATCCCCGGGAACATCCTGCCGGGTGTTCAGGCCGGCCCGATGCTTTTTTTTTTCCAGACGAAATCGTTTCGATTTTTTCGAGTGCAACAGCCGTGGACAAGGAGGGAGAGAGAGGGGGTGGCTGGAAGGGGAGCGAACAGCTGTTCCTGGCCGAACCGTCAGGTGGTATCCCCGTGCTCGTCAGCTGCGGGGGTGAAAATACGAGAAAGGGTTGCGAACAGATCATTTCTGTCGATCGACCACCGAATTCCCCGTAATAGGTCGATCGGAAAATTCGAGACATGAATATTCGTGGAACCAGGATTCCTTCGTCCTTTTCCTTTTTTTTTTTTTTTTTTTTGTATCGAGAGAGTTTTGCCGGCGTGAAGTAACTGATAGTAGGTACTTGGAACGTGGAAGTATTGAGTTCCATCGGTTTCGCAAGTGAAATGGAGTGTACATGGATTCTTCAAATATTTTTAGACACTGGATCGTTGCGAATGAAATGATGAATAGTTAATGAAACTTCCAGTATTGACTCCCGGCCAGTTTATACTATTGTTACTGTACTGCGGATTTTTGTGCATTTATCGAATATTTAAAATTGAGTAAAATACACATAATGTAAAAAACAAATAATGTAAAAAAATTCATAGAATAAGTATAATGCTTCCTGTCATATTTGGTAGGTGAAATAATCTTCTGTTTTTTTAATAACACTGCATGAAAATCTGTAATCCAATTATTTCATTATTAATTTACGTTACATTAATATTAAAATGATTATATTAATTGTATTATGATTTACCAGATTTGACACGTTTTGATTGCGGTAGAAGAAAGTTAGAATCATGGTGGTCGTTCTAATTAAAATTTCCATCCACTAATGTTGTTAATTAGCAAAACTTCGTCAAGAGAAATCCAAATCTCGGAATTTTCTCGTTTGAGGCATTCATAGAAGAGGCAAGCTGAACATTGAATGCCATATCAATGAAGAAGCTGACGTTATCAGACTTCACGAGTTTCGATAGAGATTCCACGTTCGAGTGATAGCAGAAAGTTTCAAAGGCAGTTGTTGGTAACTTTCAATGAAGATTCTAAACTGGAATGGCAATTCCGAGAACTTGGACGTTGAATTTATTGTTCGTTGGAATTTAAACCCTCTAGATATGGAAATTTTTATCCTCTTCGAGAGAAAATGGTGAAGTTTTTAAACAGAAATCTACAAGATTTTGTTTGAATAATGGTATAATAGGAAGTTTCAGAATTATCATGAAAATATCAGAAAATTAATCTCTTCAAGACATTCAAGATTCGTGCTCTCCTTTAAGAAGAGAATATATTTTTCATCATAATGGAGAAACTTAAACTCTAGTCAAGAATATCTATAAAATTTTAGAATTTTCAAAATTTCAATTTCTGATAATTATATATCAAGTATTAAGTCTTCAAGATCTTTGAGGAAAAAAAATTAGAAGAACTTAAATTCTCGTGGAGAATATCCATAAGATCTTGGAATTTTCAAACTGGAAGGCTTCAAACAAAGATCTTAGAATTTTCGAACGAAGGTTCGACAGAAACTTTACACTCGTGGCATGATAAAAAGTTGGAGAATCCTAATTTTGAAAGATCAAACATCAAGCGTCATTTCTTCAAGATCCTCGAGAAGATGAAGAGCACTCTATCCAATTAGAAGAACTTAAACTCTCGTCAAGCGTATCTACAAGATCTTCCAATTTTCAAGCAGACGTTACAAGATATAATCTTTTCCCTACGAAATCAGTTTCGTTCATCTAACAACCATTTGCAGCTGGAAAACATCGTTGATTAAAATCGGCAGAAGATTCGAATGGAAGCCGACAAAGTTGCTTCACTCGATCTCTAATTATCTCGAGAGCAAAACTAAATTTGCGTCGTTAAAGGGATGATTTTTTTTCAAATGAGAATCGAGTGAGAAAAAGATAAAATGGATAAAATATAAAAGAGATAAAATACACTGTAAATGAATAAAAAAAGATAAAACACAAGACATATTTTGATGACAACATTTCGAATCCTAAAAGTTTCTAACGCCAAACATTGGAACTGAGAATGAAAAACGACGATATGCAATGCAGATTCTTTACTTATACTAACTAATTCTCCAAGAGTCCAATCGTGCAGGGTTTCTAAAACGAGGATCGTACTTGACTTCGAATCAGGAACGAAAGACCGAGGATAATGTAATTACGATTGTAATTGAGAATACGATTGAAGAAGTCTCATCTTTGAAAAAGCGCATAGATTCCCTTGGTAACAGCAGTCTGGACTTATTTTCGCCGAACGAACGTCGAAGACAACAAAAGTACCTCGACGGAGCAGATGCATGGCATGTGCTACGAACCAACACCAGATGCCCCATTGGCGTAGAAAGATACCCGAGGCAAGCTGCCGGCGATAAACCTACTCGCGGGATGCTGCTTCCTGACCTGGTCGCGTGCCAGAATCTTCCTATTTTCCTACGGATTCTACCATCTTCTCAGCCACCGTGTGCCGATCCTTCCTCGATTTCTCTATCTTCTTCGATTCCCTCAACAGTCTCAATAGTTCCTCGACTTCGTCGGTGACGGTCAAGTTCTTCGCTGATAGGTCCCTTTGTTGGCAGCTGAGGAGACAAATTATCTGGAAAATTGTTTATTTCAAGGGGCGGATCGTTGTTACTGATGTTGTTTTGGAAATGTATATTGCGAGATTGAAATTTTTTTTTTTTTCTTTTATAAGAATATAAATTGTCGTTTGTTTCGTAATTTGTCGTTTGTGTCGTAATTTCATTTTTGAAATTTTGTTAGCCGCGCAATCGATGAAGTATGAATTTTTTAAAATATAGAATTGTAAGTAATACACAATATGCAAAAATGCATAAAATACCTGAAGTATCGTCTATATATGAAACAATTTTTCACATTTTTACGACTTACAGTATTTATAATTTTTCACAGTTTGATATAAAAATGAAGCCTAGGTTAAAAACTATGTAAACAAGTATTGTAGCTTCTCGTGTTCTTCTCACGGAAGTAAATCATTTATTTTTGAAAAATATCCACGTAATGGAATCAAAAAATTTATAACGATCGTCTCCACTCTTAAAACCTCGATTATAATATAATTGTTCTATATCATTACAATGCTAACAGAATTTCAAAAAGATTAATATAATATAAAAAATTTTCTATTCAAGTATTCAAAGACTTCTGTGAGTCACTGTGGAAACTGAAAGTATCCAGGAAGAGGTCAATGAAAAAGAGTATTAATTAACTTAGCGCTCGTTTATTTACTGGTCAATGTTATCTACAATGATTTATTGTAAAAGTAACAATAGTTGTATATAAGTTAAAACGATATATCATACATATGTACAAGTGGTGAGTCGATCCTGACTCAATCTCATGGAAACGTGTCTGTCGAACGTTTAAAAAGAAGCTATCATCTCAAACAGGCACACCGTTTAATCTTCACGTTGCTTGATTAATTTTTCTAACTACCTTTGATTAATCTTTCTAACTCCCACCTTAAAAGTGAGAAACAAATTCTGTAACATTCAACATTTTTGCATTTCTTACATTACTAACATGCTCAGAAGTCTCACGTAAATCAACAAGTAGAAAAAGCGATAAGATTATAAATCTTGATTCTTTAGAATTCGCAAAAATATTGAAATTTCGACAAATAAACTCATAAGAATGGAGCAATAAAGAACATTCCTGACTGACGAAATTAAATTGAAAAACAAAGCGAAAGTGGATTTTGACTTCTGATATAAATCAGTTCACATTGAAATTAAATTGGTTCACCATAAATGTAGCAACGTAAAAATTAAAACGCAAAAGTAAACCAGATGAAACGAGATGGAACATCGTTTCCACGGGACCGGCGGTCGTGGCAGAAAATTCTCGGTGATGTACTCAGAAGCGAGTGACTCGAGATAGAGGTCGATCGTCGATCAAAAATCACTCGCGACGACGTCGATGTTGAACATTTGTCCTCGTACACCAGAAACGATTCGTCGCTCGCTTAATCATCTAGAAATATTCGATAAACCTATCTAATCGATGAACTGTCTTTTAGAATCCGACATTAGCTAGCGTTAAATATTACTCGTCGCTGTGTGCATCGACGACACTGGATCCAACATCTTCCAAATCGTATACGAATTTCTTTTCATTGACATTGCTCGAACGTTGCACCGCGCTGTCGTTTCTTTTTTTTTTTTTTTCTTTTTGTCTGTTTCTTTTATTCAAGAGTTTTTGGGTATTTTTCTATTTCCGTGATTGGGGTTTGTTTGAGTGAATTTTAGAGATCGTGTGTGATTTGAACGGAGGCACTTGGTAGATATTTGATGAAAAGTGTCGGGAGAACGTGCACGTGCAATGTTCGAACAATTGAAAGATTCCATAATTCCGAATTATCACGGTAAAATAATCTACAAGTTTGTCCTAGGAGTATTTAGTGTCTGATTTCAACGGACGTCTCTTCTCGCTTTTCAACCCTCCAGAGGATGCTCGATTAAACTGTAAATGTTGAATTGAAAGAGACCGAAGACTCGAGCTTAAATAATTCGATAAAGGATAGCTTGTATATTTTACATAGATATGTTTGAGTACTATGTACTTACACTTTCGTTTGTTAAAATTTTTGCAAATGTTAATAGATAATTGACCCAGATCTGCTGGAATTTCATTGTATTATTTGAATTGTAACTAAGGGAATACGATAAAACGTGAGGAATGCTTATAACTATTCTTCAAAAAAATATAATAAGCTTATCCGGGTCTGGTAAAGAATTTATAGAAAGAATTGATGGTCTCGTAAGAAAAACGACCCTTGGCAAATTTTTCAATGTATTTTAGATATATTCAGGAATTGGATGCACAACAGAGTAAAATAGTTGTTATAAAAAATAATACACATTCTGACTATTGTTAATTGTAAGTACGATCATAAAAATTCGAATATTTTTGTTCAAATCTGCTAATTTTAATAGCATTTGTTAATTTCTTATTGAATGAGTGTATCGAAATATGTCAGACAAAAATTTTAAAAATCACATAGAATATTCTTTCGTTTTCTTAAACGAAGACAAACACGAACAAGGGTCGTTTTTATTAAATCTAAAACATTGTTTTTGTATTTCATGCTTTGGAGGGTCAAAGAGTCGATAGTAGTGCACGATAAATACCCACAGGTTTCTCTCTGTCCATTCTCAGAACATCTCGACATTGATTAAGAAACTCTCCCCCGCTGAGGGGTTTTCTCAACCACCTTTTTGCTCTCGTTCATATCGATCCAGCGTATGAACCCCTTCGTATTGACATCGTTTATTGACATTCGTTTTCCCGCGGAGTGAATCTAACGTCCAATGGATCGAAACCGTGCGAGAAGAGAGAATTTTTCTTTCTTTCCTTAGCCTAACGCGAATAAGGGTACAATAAATTATGAATAATTAAAGGAAAAAAAAAAGGAATCAGTAATGCTAGTAAAGGCGGCGATTACAATACTACTAACGACGATACATAAAAACGAATACAAAAATTGTGCTACTAGAGAAAATAATTAAAAAAAAAAAAAATAGGTATGCTAATTTGGTGACTGAACGCGAACAAGTGGAGTGCTGTACGCGCCATTGGATGTTAAGTTCATCATCCTTCTGCTGTATCATCAATGTAGGAACCTGAAGGATCGTTGGATCTATCGATCAACGATCGTGTTTTAGCCAGAAACAGAAAATATGTATCAATGACTGTACCTAGTAAAAAAATGGAATCGTTTTTGTCGTTGGAAGCTTCATCAAATGAAGTGAATTCCAATTGTTTGGTCTTATTCGAAGTCTAAAATTTTATTGGATCTTTATCCTGTTCGATTCATTAAGACGTTCATTCGTGTCTCGACGGTATTGTTCGAAGAATTGCGTGGGTAATCATTTATTGATGATAATGGAAAAGAAACGGACGTTACAAGTTGTTAAAAAAATAATTTGCCAATATATCCATAAAATTAATCTTCATAAATCATTTTCTTTCTCAGTATATCTTGATAAAAAATAAATACTTTTTGAATGAAATTTAATCGTAACGATTTTGAACGTACAAAATTCTGCAAAATTTTTGTTGAAAATTGGCTACAAATACTTGTCTATATTTAGTATAATACACGTTAAACTACAGACTTCTTTTAAAACTGAAATTATTCCAGTTCTGTTCAATTTGCAGATTATTAAAATATTCATTGTATCATTATATAAGATATTCACTGTACTGTTTGATAGAACGTCGATTGAACATTTATGAGAACAGTAAGAACACTAAGAACATTTATAAAAACACTAAGAATACTAAGAACATTTATGAGAACATTAAGAAAACACAAACGAGCAAAAAATAAGGAAATGAAATAAACACATATCGAAATTCCTCTTTAAAATGAAATTAAAAAAAAAAAACGATCCCATTTTTAGAACCTTTTTAGAACTACTTTCTTCAAAATGACAATTTATTTAACCCGTCTGCACACGATGATTAGTCAATTGAACAGTTCTCGTACAAAAGAAAATTCAGTAACAATTAAATGATTCTTACGCAGAAGAGAGTTTAAAGGAAAAAGGTCAAATGGTTCTTACGTAGAATACTATCTAACTAAGCTTTCTCTGTTACAGAAACGCGTCCGAGCTTTGCCACGCAGTCTAACGATGTGTTTTTTTTTTTTTTTTCATGTTCGGCCGAAGAGGAGGATCGTAGAAAAGAATCGAAGAGCCGGACGTGCGACGAAATTACAACGAGGATATCAGTCGCGCGACATTCTCACGGTAATTGCCCGGCGAAGAAACTCGTCCTGAAAAAAAAAAAGTTGCCCGGAACGAAGCCACAGCCAACATCTTCCAGAAAAATCTATGGAGAAGTTCGAATCCACTTGACTCCTCTCTCGCGCGCGGGTCGTTTACTTTACAAACACACGGTGAATGCATTTTAATCTGAATGCAAGGAGGATTCTCCTCCTTCCTTTATTTTTCTCTCTTTCTTTCTTTTTTCTATTATTTTTTTTTTTTTTTTT